>NC_045130.1:6709825-7014817 GCF_007655135.1 Punica granatum
TATATAGATACTGAATATTATTATTGTATGGAAAGTTAACTATTGTCTTAATCTTTTTTTTATTTGTGGCAAATTAACTCACTATTATCTCAATTTACATTTAATACATCGAAATGGAATGGAATGAGTTTTCATTCCTTCCACCTCCATTTTCCTAGTTGGTGTAACTATGGTGTGTTGGGAGTGGAATCTATTAAGATCGACAAATTTTCACCTCAACCTTGATTGGTTCAAAGCATTTACTCCTCTAAAGTAAGAAATTTTGGGTACGAGTCTTGTGAATGAATAAAATTCACGCGGAGAGAGTTTTACTCTTTTAATGAGTCGCCCAAGCTCGAACTAGTCAGGGTACGTTTGATTTCCGGACACCATAGTACACATGGAAAAAAGATGACATCTTTTCTTAAAGATTATGAAATCAACATTCATTAAAAAGAGTTAATAAATGAACTTTTTCTTAAAGATGACTACTCATTCCATCATTTAATGAATTTTTATATAATATAATTATCACACATTATATATTTTTTGATGTGTATCATTATATCCGGAAGTCTAATAGACAGGAACAGAGCTCATAACTTTCTTTCAGTAGGGGGCAAAATAATGAACCGCATATATTACTTCTTAAAGTGTTCATAATATAGGAGCAAAATTGGGACAACGTGGGGTGAATTGCAGGGCAATGTAAGGGAATTTTTAAAAAAAAAAAATTAGAAACGTTTTTTGGTACACAAGAATATAAAGGAATGGAATGAGTTTCACAAAGTGAAATATAATAATATTGAGAGAAAAATGATCTTCCTTTGATTGAAAATATAAATAAGGAGTGTAATTAAAAAAAAAAAGGACTCGCGAAGTAATATATCATCTTATATATATATGTTTACATATATATTTAGCTCTAGAAATTGTATTAAAATTAGTTAAAGGGGGGGGGAACTCCACGAGTCACGTGTACATTTGGTATTTAGAGTTCAAATGTTTACAGTATTTCAATTTAAGTGTTTGGTATTTTATACTCTTCATCACCGTACCGTAGGAATACTAAACACTTGAATTAAAATATTACACATTTGAACTACGGGAAGCGCTCTTCATTATAAAATCGTAGAAGTACTAAATATTTAAATTGAAATATTAAATATTTAAACCGAAATATTAATACTAAATATGTGCAGGTGACTCATATTATGTTAGATGAATCCACGAAAAAGAGATACAAATGAGGAAAGGGATAGCGAATGGTTAATATCCATTCTATTCTGTTGGTTACCCCTTCGTCCTTCGTTCCCTGCATTATGACCTTCATTCACTGTTATCTCTTACTCCCTTTTTTTTTTTCCGATAATCTAGATGGGGCCGAAGCCCAATAGACAAAATAAAAAAAACTAAGTTCTACGGAGGTGGAGCATAGAGACTCCAATAATATTGCCAAAAAGTAGCGTTTCAAGTTCCGTTAAGAGATATTGAAAGACGTGGTTCCTGATGGACAATCGAGTAGCAGTTGTAGCTGCCGATCAGTGCAACGATACTCTCTTTTATATATGCGGGGCTATTTTGTTCTCTTACTTCTTTGCATTATGACCTCTACTTTTATTTGGGGCAATTTACTGTTCTCTTACTCCCTCGCATTATTAGGGTCACTCAATTAGCCATTCAGCAAAAAAAAAGTCACTCAATCAGCCTATGACAATTGCCTTCAGTTAGGTTGGAAGTGAAGGAGGGGAAGACATATACAACGCGTGTGTATATCATTCCACTGACGGTGGATTAGTTGATAATAAAAAAGGAAATGAGATTATGTACAGGCAAAGTATGTGTACATAGATCGATATGACAAATCACGAAAATGCATGTAATAATGCATGTAATTATTTTAATTATATCATTAACTTTAATGCCACGCATTAGGTCAAATGCTTTATTATTGTTTCGCGGAGAAAAATCAGCTAAAATTCGAGTTGATATATATTATATCGTAAAAAGCACTCTCACACTTGTCGTTTAGCTCCCAACTCTATTTCTATTTTTCAAAACTTAAAAACCTAAAAATAGAAAATAACGAAATGGATTAGAAGGAATATAGTTTAGTGATACGCACGTTCTCGCTGGGTAATTTAGCGATTTTAAATTTAATTTTTATGGTGAGACTACCGGTATCATTTTATTGAAATTTTAAATTTCTTGTGCAGATTTATGAGCTTTCGTTATAATAGACTAAGAGATGACGAAATGAATTATTGTGTATACTGTATGTATGTATGTATGTATGTATGTATGTATGTCTGTATGCAGTGTATTATATTGAAGGCACAAACGTCAGATGATGAACATTGAACAACAGAGCGGACATTAATGCACTCCATCATATATGGTTTCATTTATATTCGGATACTGTCGATGAACTGTCGTGCCCCCTCACGGAAGTCAACGGAGAAATGCGTTGATAATGATTAAAAAGAAAGGCTTAAGGAGCAATGATTTGTAACTTATGCCACATCAAGCTCCCCCAAAACAGGCCGGGCTTTGGCCCCCGTAATCCACCCAAAAAGATTTTCGAAAATAGACACGTTTAGTTTATGCTAAATACATCAACATATTTATAGTCGAAATGATAGTACCCCGTTTTGGATAAGGCTCCTCGAAATCTCACAATTATAGATCGAAAAGGCGAAATATATCACCATATGTCAGCATATATTACTATTTTTATATCATCAAGCCACGTAATACATTCACAGTATCATAACAGGTTCATCGTCCCCAACTAGCAAGAGATATAGAGAATGCAATAAGTATAAAGCACCTCGAAAATGAGAATTGAATCCAACGTCTTACCTTACTGCACAACATTTTTTAGTACTATATTATTGCTTTGAAAGTTGTAGATCATTGGTCTGGGCGGGTGTGTCAAAATGATATGACGTAACTGATATAATGACATTGTTCTCGATCTAAAATTTAAGAGATTTACATTCCATTATCACTACTAAGACTCTCTATATATATTCTTTTATTATTTTTCACTTTTCCTATTTCTTCTGGATCTAAGTCCCTCGTTTGTAATGAAAAAAAAAAAGAAGGTGATACGCATAGTTTAAACCAGATTAATGATACCATGAATAAGTAATCAATGATAATAGCATACCAACACAACCTTAATTACAAGTATCTTATCAGGATGATATCACATATTTAGTTCGGATCATAAAGAATCCTGTGCCTCCAACACGAGCACCCTATCACAGGCTCAGCCGATAAAATATCCGGTGGCCTACATCGGCATGATATATTGTAGGGTAAGAGGCTGGTTCATTAAATAAATCAATAGGGTTAAATCTTCACCGATCCATGGCATGGCTTGAAGGATCTTGAGATATACGAGTTGGATCATCTATATTTTTAAACGGTATCATAAACTATGCAATGTATAGTAAATATATGTATATGTATTTATCTGCACGATTGGATATGGAGAATCTAAGGTGTCGTCCTATCATCAGTCGATTCTTATCCTTGTGAATAATGGTGCGATTGGATTAGCAATGACACACTAACCCGATCATTAGAGAGGCCACTATGCACAGAATTAGACGAATACATAATCAACGAAAAGAAAACGAAGAGAAATATACACACACACGCACACATATACATATACACGACCTTGATTGGTCGACATACACCTAATTAATTAGGGCGAATGGGTGCTACTGTTTCGATCCGACACCAAAACTCTTCCTTCTTCCCGCTTTTACCACGTGGAAACCTTATTCCGCACATGTTTGAAATAAATGTACGTTTGGATAATTATCCTTTACCCTGGCCTCCCCATTGAAACTTTATGTCATATATTAATAAAAGTTGGTTTAAAATCTAACGAAATTAAATTAGTATAAGGTCATAAACTAATACACGCCTACGCAGTGAACTAACTTAGATTTTGTAGATGTTTTATTTTTCGGTGGAGAAATGGGGCCAAGGCCGAATAGATTTTGTAGAAGTTAATTACATTCAATTAAGACATTTCTATTTTCTATATTCTTAAATAACTATTGGTTGTTTTAGGTAATGTACAGAAAATATTTATGAAATACGAAAAGATATTATCAAATCAAGCTAGTCATGTATACTATAAGAATTGAGAATTTGGGCTTTTTTGCAGCAACTGATCTGATGTCAGAACTGAAAAAGAAAATGGGCCCCCATAAGAATAATGGGCCTAACACATGATTTCGTAGGCCCATTGCTATAATTGATCACTTTTTTAGTTTATTCTTTTATACACTGTTGGCTTATTCGTCGAGGTCGCCGGTCGCCCGTTTATGGCATTTCCGTTGTTGGTTCTTCACCTTCCTCCGTGTTGTCCTCCTCTGCATGATCGGTCTCAATGCTATTCTCCCGTTCCAATCCAGTTTGTAAGACATCCTCATTGGGAGGCCATTGTCGTTCAGGTCTCACCATCAACGGTACCATAGAGTTCATGAGAGGTATCACATGGTCGCTTGTACTATATGAAACCTTCTTCTTTGTTCGGTACAGAGCGTCCAATTGATGGAAGTACGGGCATGTCTTCGAGTCCTTGGGCCGTCTCTTATTCGACTCCTTCACCTTCTTGAAATACTTGTTGATGTTCTCCCACTTCTCCTTGCACCTCTTTGAGCTCTTTTCATACCCCAACGCTCTCATGGATGCTGAAATCTCATCCCACAATGGGCCTCTGGGACCACTCTCTTGGTACTTGTCATCCAGGCCCGTCTTGATCTTGATTAGTGCTTCGACTTCAGCTTTGGGCCACCGGGAGGAGCCCGTCAGCCGACAACGAATTCCGTCGTTCCTCGCGGCTGGAGAAGGTGATGGTTCTACAGGACCATGTGGGGGCAAACTAATTTGTTCAACTTGTACTTGTCCCACTTGCAAGTTGCATTGCTTGGCTAATTTCTCCAAAAAGGACATTAATAAGCCGTCCTTGGCCGCCAAGGCGGACCGTTCCTGGGCCAATATCTCGCGTTCCTTATTGATTCTGATCATTTCTTGCATCCTCCAGGCCTCTTCCCGATCCGCTCTTTGCCGTTCTATCCTCTCGATCGCCTCCAACAGTTGCTTCTGCATTTCCTCCTGCTTCTTGATCACCTCATCCATAATCCTCCCTAAGAAGTCCTTCCACTCACGGTTCCGACTCCCAACACCCGGTCGTTCGTCCGAATACGTGGAAGAGGAGGGTACTACGGTACTGTTGTATCGAGACATGCCGGGCAAAGACCGAGTTTGTGGTTTCGGCATAGCAGTTACCAAGATGGGTCGCACATGATTTTCGAATTTCTCCTTGCATTTCTTGGCACTCCGGTTGGTGGCCATTTTCCTAATGTAGTAACATATTTAGAGAAAACTGAAGAAGAAGAAGAAGAAGAAGAAGAAGAAGAATGGATTCATTACAAAATAATTCAATTAGATAAATTTACCCGGAGACATCTTCCCACGCTGGACCTTCTGTGACACCCGAGTCGCGAAACGCCACATCCATCTCCGACCGTGTCCGTGCCCACTGCCCTCAGATGCTGCCACCCTCGGCCTCTGCCGCAGCAGCAGAGCTCGCTTGCTCAGTGGAACCTCCGTGCAGCATCACATACGGGGGGAGTGAGAACGTTCTGTGGGGAAAGAGGACTTCTCAGATGATGAATGCAATTTGATAGTTTATCTTCTCTCTATATATATACATATACACATATATTATGTAGCGGTACATATAGTGTCAATTATAGCGCATTCCAGCTTTGATTGGCTCCAAACAGAATAATTAGAGTGCTAGAAATAATTTCACCAAAAAAAAAAAAGAGTGCTAGAAATATAATCTTGTTTTAGATACGAATTTAGGTGATTTCACGTAAAAAAAAAAGTCACAGGAATAAATTATGACACAAACATTTAAAGTTGGGATTAGTCTCAATTTATACCGTGATAATACTCTTGTGATTTTAGAAGAAAAATATTATATATAGATAACTTCAGCCTCCTTATTCGCAAAAAAAAAATATTTTTAAAAATCTTTATTTATTGATTTTAGTTCAATTGATTAGTTCCAGATTTTGGATTAATAGGCCTTGGATTTCAATGGGGGAATAGGCAATAAATGAGAATTTAACTTCATTTAATATATTCCATGCTAGCTCAGTTCCAAAGGGCCAACGAACAAATTGAATTGACTATTATCTATGGGCATGGACCTTTCACATCGATTGGTACGTAATATCTCATAATAACGTTTTCATGGATTTTGGAAAAACTGATTGATAACATGATCATCTCTTCATTTCACACATTCACCTGATTTTTACTTATTATTATACAATCAATTTAACAACTTTTGTCCAATCAAAATTCATGTTGTAACATGAGATTTTAATGAATATAAATAGAAAAATATAAAATGAAAATAGAAAGTTATAAAATGAAAATCACTAATCTTGTCTTTAGTTTTCGAGTTGGATAATGATCTAACTCAATTTAATTTTGTGCAATTATTGTAAGTGTCGTCAAATATATTAATGTGCAATAATATATATATATATATATATAAATAAATGTGAAAGTAGATAATGATATGTATATATATATATATATATGAAAGTATATGAGAAATTTATTATTAATAAATTGATTATAAAAATGATGAGAAAAAAGTAATGAATTTATTATTAAATTTGTGAAAAAATAAAAATGTAATAAGATAAAAAAAATGAAATTGAATCGAGTAAGATTATTCTTCGGAAAATAAATGTAGCATGCGGTCAAAGGTTTACCTAAAAGATTGGCCTTTGCGGCCGGTAGTAAAAGTTGTTGAAGAGATAAAAGAATAACAGACAGCACGCAATCAAGTGGCGCCTGGTGGCCCAATAATTGGGTCAATTTTTTGACCAGAAAGGCCATCCCCTATTCTTTTGCTAAAATGATAATCCAACTTTCAGATTCGATATTCGATTTGACTACTTATATATACATACAGTTGTACGGCATTATTAGCTATTATAATTTATTTTATTATAGTAGACCTATGAGTCTCCCGTATAATCGAAAAAAGTATAAAAATAATAAATAAACAAATATAAAAAATTTTCACCGGAAAATATAAGAAAGTATTATCCTACCAATTGATTTTTCCCATCACAGAATTTCAATTTCGCATCATATGACAGGATGAGTTCGTGCAGAGAAAATTGAAGACTGTTCCGATATATCAATATCTCGAATTAAAGGCATATAACAATTGCATCGTACATGCTATTCGACTCTCACAGTCTATGAGCTTTGAAATGAACGAGGATCGTATCTTTGGAGCATTGCAACATCGTTCAGTTTAGTAATTTGTTCTATTTAGCTTCTTGGTACCAGAATGACTGCCCCTCCTTTGCAGCCCTTAGCCTCTTCGTCCCATCTATTTTGTTGTGGTCGATTGACATTCGTAATTGCCATTAATAAATAAAATTAGAAAAAGCGAAAAGAAAGAGGGTAGCTGAGCGGGCCCAGAGAGTTGAATGTGGGCCAATGTCGGGCCGGTCTTCCCAATATCGGGCCAGGCCCATGAGTTCCCAAAGCCCAAAATACATGAAGATATCATTAGTCTGATCAACTGAAAACCCAAATTCCCTCTCCTTTTGTCGAAGAAGCTGCGGAGTTGCAGAGAGAGAGAGAGAGAGATGGCGAGTGAAGAGGAGAGCGCGGTGAAGGAGCCGTTGGACCTCATACGGCTCAGCCTTGACGAGCGCATCTACGTCAAGCTCCGCTCCGATCGCGAGCTCCGCGGCAAGCTCCATGTACGTCCCCCCTCCGCCAGTTTTGGCACTTGTTCCATGGTCTTTGGTTTTGTTATTGATTCGCAGCATCTTCTGTCTCTCCACGCTCGGGCTTCTCTTTGATTCTTCTCTTCGCTTGGCTTTTGCTGTGGTAGAACATGTAGTTGTACTTATATCAGTTGAGCTCCAATTTGGTCGTGCTTTGCCGCGAGATGGGGCCGGGGATGGTGTATGCGCTTGTATTCTCTTGAGGATTAGGGTTTACTGCGAGTTCGGCGGTTATAGCCATTCAGTATTTTACTCAATCGCTACTGTAGAGAGTTGAAGGCGATTGACTGAGCGTCATCGTCTCCAATTAGGTCAGGTTTTAATGCGAAATGATTCTCAACTGCGTATATCCTCGAAATTGCAGTTTCGTTGTGACAATGGCAGCAGGAGACTTCAGCAGTCTGTTGTTATGCCGAATGAATGATAAGTGTAAACTTGTGGTTTTGTGTTGACGCTTGGGTTTGATTGCATACTGCAATTCTCGAGCTGATGGTCGGAGTTGATATTAGCAGTGGAAATTATTATTATCTCAGTGTACACCTGGTTATTGATCTCATCATGGAATTTTGCTGTTTCAGGCATATGATCAGCATCTGAATATGATTCTTGGTGACGTTGAGGAGGTTGTTACCACAGTGGAAATCGATGATGAAACTTACGAGGAGATAGTTCGGGTAAGTTGTAAACCGACCAACTTGGTTATATTTTTTCACTTCATCTACTATTGGCTTGGTTATTCAGGCCTACTAATTGAGTATTCGTACTTTGGTTGAGATGGCTGCATAGAACTCATGCTCACAAATCCCACGAGTTTGTCCGACTAAATATTATCCAGTGGTTACTTGTCATTTATGCGGTTGACAATATCTGCTGCATTAGATGGCAATTGATCTTTTATTCCCACTATTCAATTCTCACATGGGCCATTTTTCACTTGCCATATCAGACCACGAAGCGCACGGTTCCGTTCCTCTTTGTTCGAGGTGACGGTGTCATATTGGTGTCTCCTCCTCTAAGGACAGCGTGATCTAAGAACAGAGGCACGACCCTGAGGTTTTGGTTCACTCCAGAGGGGCCAGTTATCGTAGCAATCCCAGTTCCCTGATTTACATTCTATGCAAGCTGTACTGAATTCCCGGTGTTCCTCACCACTGTTTTGTTTTAGTAATGGTATGGTGTGGAGCCATCTTGCTACTCTCCGTGTAATCAGTAGAATTGTTTTCTTCCATTTTTTACAAGTCGGAAGCTCCTGTCAAACTGCTGTCCGCTTAAGTTTCACCTGCTGTGATTCTTATTACTACGATGAAACTTCATGTTGGGCTTCCTGATTTGGCGTCTGAAAAGGATACAGTTGGAGAATCGGTCCGATCTCAGATCTTTTATCTCAACTGTTTCAACAGTTTTCCTATCTTCGGTCGGTTAACGTGAGTCTGTTTGATCTTAACACAATCCAGGCACAGACTGTGCAGTGGTTGCCATTCGCTGGATAAAGTACATTTAGTAAGTGCGGATTGTATCTCTCTCGGAGAGGTTCCGACTACAAGAACTAACATGCTCCTCTTGACCGAGGGATGGAGATAAGGAAGGTTCAAATGATTTCTTTTGAATGGTGATTTACCCCTGGTATCGTTCCGTACAGAGTCTGAATTCCAAATGTTGAGTGACGCCAAAGTAAGCTCTGGCATTGTAGTTTGGAGTCACTTGAACCCTAAGCAATGGTCTGAGACTGCCGGTAGCCATTACGAAAGAGATCTGAATTCCTTAGAACAGAGAGAAAGAAAGATACTGGAGCACGCTCGGTATTGCAGTTTGAAGCCACTCGGAAGTAACGATTCGAGATCGACCGGTAGCCTTATAGTGAGGATTGAGGGAGAGGGAGATGGCAAGGGAAGAACAGGTCCGGTTGGCTTGGCGCCATATTTCCTTGTACTGAACGTTAACTTGACTTCACTCTCTCTCTCTCCACCTTCTCTCTAGATGTTCCTCTTTGCTTCTCTGAACTGACCTGCTGTAACAAAAACAAGAAACCAAATTGTCCTGTCTCCAAGAAAAGTATGCAAAGCCGACCTCTAGATTTCGAAGGGGATGAGATATTAACCATCTATATGGAATTCGACCATGCTTGGAAACTGTTTGTTAAAATGCCTCTCTAGTATGCCTGGGGCAGCGTAACAAGCGGTTCACAGGATATGCTCGAGCCAAATTTCAGAGCATGGGGTGCCATGATCACTGAGTACTGTATGAGCTCCCGACACCGGGAAGGAGTGTCCCTGTTCGTTCAGAAGACAAGATCCCATATCGGTTTCAAACCCAGTACTCTAGTCATTGCTGCTGTTATTAAATCCTGCTCGGCCCTTTCGGCAACTGAGCTGGGAAAGGCCCTTCATGGCAATGTGTTGAAACAAGGCCATCTTTCGTGCCTCTGTATATCGAAGGCAATACTGAACATGTACGCCAAGTCAGGAGCTCTCGGTGATTGCCAGAAGCTGTTCAGCGAGCTGGGCAGCTGCGATACAGTAATCTGGAATATTGTCTTATCTGGGTTTGCAAGTTCAAGGAGCTATGATACTGAAGTGATGAGATTGTTCAAAGGAATGCTTGTCCCATTACAACCTCGGCCGAGCTCTATTACCTTATCCGTTGTTCTTCCTGTGTGTGCTCGTTTGGGTGATTTAGATGCAGGGAAGTCTCTTCATTCTCTTGCTCTTAAGTCCGGACTGGACACACAAACCCTTGTGGGAAATGCTTTGATATCACTCTATGCAAAATGTGGGCAAGCGAAGGCTGATGCATATGCCGTGTTTGCTGGTTTAGATGAGAAAGATGTGGTTTCGTGGAATGCGATGATTGCTGGATTTGCTGAGAACAGGTTGACGTCCGATGCATTCAGGACATTCAGCTGGATGCTGAAAGGGCCGATAGAGCCAAATTATGCAACGATCGCCACTATTTTTCCTGTCTGTGCTTCTCTAGATGAGACTGCAGCTCTTTGCTTTGGGAAAGAGATTCATGCATTTGTGCTCAAAAGAGCGCATTTGTCCGGTGATGTTTCTGTATGCAATGCCCTTCTGACCTTCTACTTAAGGACTGGCCAGATGCAAGTGGTAGAGTCCTTATTTAGGAGGATGGAATCAAGGGATTTGGTTACTTGGAATTCTGTAATTGCAGGTTGTGCCTCAAATGGTTGGTGGTCAAAAGCTCTGATGCTGTTTTGGGAATTGCTCGCAGTTGCTACAGTTGCTCCTGATTCGGTCACTGTCGTTAGTGTTCTCCCTGCTTGTGCTCTTTTAAATAAATTAGAAATGGGAAAACAGATCCATGGATACGTAGTCCGACGTCCGTCCCTTGACAAGGATATAGCAGTCGGAAATGCCTTGTTGAATTTCTATGCAAAATGCAATGAGACAGAGGCAGCATATCGCGCATTCTTAGTGATTCCAGAGAGAGATCTGATATCTTGGAACTCCATGCTTGATGCCTTCGTGAACACAAGGTATCATTCGAAGTTTCCACACCTGTTGGCCTGGATGCTGAGTGAAGGATTAAAACCGGATGGTATTACTATTTTGACACTGATCAATTTTTGTATATCTATTTCAAGACTAGTGATGGTAAAAGAAGTTCACTGCTATTCAATCAAGGCTGCTCATATACTCGGTGATAGAGAGCCCACAGTAGGAAACGCCATACTTGATGCATACGCCAAATGCGGTGATATGGATAGTGCACTGAAGATCTTTCAGAGTTTATCGGAGAACAGAAATCTAGTGACATGCAACTCGATCATATCTGGTTATGTGGATAGCGGATCACATGATGATGCATACAGGATATTCAGTCAAATGCGCGAAAGGGATATTACCACTTGGAACTTAATGATTCGAGTTTATGCTGAGAACAGCTGCTTGAATGAAGCCCTCAGTATCTTTCACGATTTTCAAGCTCGAGGAATGAAACCTGACGAGGTAACCATCATGAGTCTCCTTCCTGTTTGTGCGCGAATGGCATCAGTCCATTTTTTGAGGCAATGCCATGGCTATTTGGTTAGGAATTGTTTTGAGGATGTTAGGATGAAAGGAGCCATTTTAGATGTGTATTCAAAATGCGGCAGCATCTGGTATGCTTACAAGCTCTTCCAGTCGAACACGAGTAAGGATCTTTTCATGTGCACGGCGATGATTGGTGGCTTTGCAATGCACGGCATGGGAGAAGAAGCCCTTGAAGTTTTCTATGATATGATCGGTTCTGGTGTCAAACCTGATCATATCATCTTCACCTCTATGCTATCCGCGTGCAGTCACGGTGGCCTTATCAATGAAGGATTGGAGATATTTTACTCAATTGAGAAAGTTCATGGCATGAAGCCGACTATGGAGCAGTATGCTTGTGTGGTGGATCTCCTCGCTCGAGGAGGCCAATTAAACGAGGCTTACACCTTTGTGACTAAAATGCCTGTTAAACCGACTGCTAACATCTGGGGAACTCTCCTAGGTGCTTGCAGGAACCATCATGAGGTGGAATTGGGCCGAGTTGTGGGGATCCATCTCTTCGAGACTGAAACTAATGACATAGGGAACTATGTCGTGCTGTCAAACTTATATGCAGCAGACGAGAGGTGGGACGAGGTTTTGGAGACGAGGAAGCTGATGAAGAGTAGGGATCTCAAGAAACCAGCAGGGTGCAGCTGGATTGAGGTGGAGAGGCGGGAGAATGTTTTCATAGCAGGGGACACTTCACATCCTGAGAGAAGCATGATTTACAGCATATTAATGGCTATCGATCGGCAAATCAAAGAGAAACTAGCTTATTTTGCGGACTGAATCCGCATTAATTTTACTCGGGCTGAGTTCCTGAGAGTCCCAGTTCAGCCGTTGCCTTCATTAGGTGCACGAATGCAATTTTCTTTCGGGGTGAATTTGCGTGAGGAAGATTTGAGTCTCTTCTTGTACAAGCAGCTCGTACATGAGTTCGCTCTATTTGGCAAAGGTACAGGACGGTGCTTCTACTGCTTTTATTTTTCGGTATGCAATCGATTAATCTATGATATCGGAGTATCATGTTTGCTGATCTTCCATTAGGGTATATATCATGTTGTCCTTGGAGAGTGCCTGAGGCCCCGAGGATGATGGGAACTGCAAGAGATCCCGATGAGAATAATGAGGAGATTGCATGGGCACATACCTCGTCCTTTCTGACCTGTTCGGATGCTCCTCGACCCGGGCAAGATCCATTCAAAGCATTTATAAGCTTATTTATCAGGTACTTGACATACAATCATTTGGATATGGACTGTCTTTGCTTTGCTTCAGAGGGAATGAGGCCGCATCTAATATCGGGAAATAGAATTTCATTTGAGAAAACGTGCTTAGAGGAAGTTCTTCGACGAGGTTTACCCCGCATCAGGATGAGCCCTAAACCGAAACATGAGCTCAAGTAGGTTTCTGTTATTCTTGACTAGGAAACTGCTTGTACGAACACAGATTTCAATTTGTGCTTCTTTCCATTGTACATAGCTGCAGGAGTTAGACCCAAAAATGGCATCGAGGCTACAAGCTATATAGCTGTTGAGCCAGAACTGTTAGCAGAGTATACAAAGTCGTAGTATTGATTTGGGAAGATTATCTATATACTCAGTATGATGAACTTACGTGAGACATAACACCGATCCGATATCTTAATAAAATGATATTCCTGCCTGTTGGACATCGGAGAGATTTTATGGAAGTACAACGATGTCATTCTATTTGCATACTTTACAAGTTCACCAGAAGGAAAACAGGAAAAGGAATCATATTCACAAATCATATAATTACCAAGTAAAGAATATGAAACTTTTCAGGACATCAATCAACTCGTACAACAAAAACTCAATCGATCCAAGTCAAAACCAAGAAAGCATAGCTACAAACTGAAGGCCATCCAAAATCGATAAGAGCGAACCTCCTCAGCCTCAGCATACTGCGTATTGTCAACCCCGTGCATCCTGAAAATTGAGGCAACTCAATTAAAACCTGTCCCTTGGACAAACAAGTTGTATAACTAATGTTGATATAACACAATTTTCCTCTTTTCTGTATGCAGAGGCAACTGATGAGAGAGAGTAATAAAATTAATGTCGAGTATGGCATGGTTTCCATCGATGAAAAATGTGAATGAATAGCTGAAATGCATACATACAAGTCCACCTGATTTGAAATCAAATACATTCATATAGAAAAAGGTGTCTCGTTAAAGTTTGAGAGCATGCTCGTATAAATCCACCAAGGTAATTTATTTAGTATTCTTTAATGACTGATTTGGACTATAAAACTAGGAAGCTCAGTTCTTTCCCTTTCACCTGAGAGTACGAATCTGAATCTACTATTAGCTCTAATATAGGAAGTCCGCAAAGGTACCAATATTGGAAGCATAAAAGATAATTCAAGAACCTGGAACTTCATCTTCGCCTGTGCCGTGAGAAACTCGGTGAAGCAGAAGCCTGCGAGCCTCTGAAATTCCTGCTGGGGGAATCCATGGATGCTCCACTCCTGAAGGACATGTGAGCAGGCTTAGCACGTTCTGGCATTGTGTCGAATGGAGTTGACTCCACAAAGCATGCCGTGTTGATACGAGTTCTCTCAAGCTCTGACTGAAGCAACTCGGAGCTATATTGCTGGGCAAAAGCCTGGTACATAGGACAAACACAAGTCGTATCATCACGAATTGAATTTTTAGAAAGTAATGGAAAGATAAAAATTTCAGGATAAGTAAATTATATGGTCACTCAGGGTAAGTGTATCGTGAGAACTCTCTCAGCAAAGCTAGCTTAGAAATAGGAAGTAAATCAATGATTAATGCCTAACATGTTTTCGAGCTGCATTACATTCTATAATATTTTCCTCGTTCAACAATCTGATAATCAAGTGAGCATACACCTTAACATGCAATATCTTGAATTTGGCAAGCTCAAATGAATTAATATTGCCGCATCTAAGCTCTATTAAAAGACGAATGAAAGTAAAACCAATACTACAAATTACCAGAAAAGAGAGGTTTCTTACTATTAGGTCATCGGGTGACACACTCATCCCTCCTTGCTGTCTTTCATCAGCAAGAGCCTCTTCACTCCCACGAGTTGCACGGCGAGCATGTCCAGGATTCTCAACGGCCTCAGTCACACCCTCTGTGGCTTTCTCCAGCAGCACCCCTTGCAGTGACTTCAAGGACTCCCTTGCCTCACTCGTAAAATATGGTTTCAGTATGATCTCAAAATACTCGAGCTGCATTATATCATATGGGAGAACAGGTTACAGTAGGATCAGCAAAGTACGATGTTTGCGAGAGACTTTCACCAACTCTTAATTTTTTCAAGAACACATACTGCTTGTTCTGATGGAAATTTACCGGACTGCTTCACTAACAATATTCTCAAGTAACAGGAGAGCAGCATCCACTGCATGTAAATTACAACTAGACTTTTTTCGAAATTTTACTTTTTCCCCTCATTTTGAGATTTACAGCATACCTCGAGCATGAGCTGACAAAAACCATTCGCATCAAGTGCCCTTAGATCTTTACTTTTGTTCTCATGGAAAAGACTGAGGAATGTATCAATCAGACCTTCTACGAGAATGCCGAGCGTCTTATCCAATAGAGGCTTAGCCCCAGCAAAAACCTGTCACAGTGAAGGGTAGAAATCATGTAATGTTTCCTCGCAAGTCAATAAATTATTCACCCATTGTACAAAGTTATTTTGATGCATCATTGTAATTTAACATGAAATCAACATCACATAGCTAAGCAAATCAGTCAAGAAATTAGCCAGTAGAAATTTATAAGGTGGAATAAACATCGCGATGCAGTATGAAGAACTTGCCTCAGCATGAACAGCCACTAGAGAATGCAATAATTCCACAGCTGCATCTCGCACGCCCTACATGGTCCCAAATATTAGGTTCAAGTGAGAGAATTTCACTAAAAAGAATCATAAAAAATGAAAAGAAAAAAAAGAGAAGGAAAAAAAGTCTATAACTGCTAAAAATTTGACACAAGTTTACTACCTTGACTGCAGGAGCAGATCCCCACTGTACTCCAGAATCCAGCAGATAGTTAACAGCAGCTGTCCTAATTAGGTTGGCCTGAAGAACGAACTAAGTTAATGGGATGACTGATCCAAAAATCAGAATCAGGAAATTTCCCAATGTGTGGCGGTAGAAAATCTAGAAAATCTCCTCTCTTCACAAATACATAAAAGTGCCATGCATAAGACATGTCCATACCAAGATCATAAAACGGATGAAGACCAAATAGAGTATAAGCATCTGAAATAACCAGATTTTGAGCTTTCCCCTTTTAAAAAAGTAGTGTTTATTAACCTGGTGAGCGATCAATGCCTCATTGCTTCCATCAAAGATTTTGATCTTTTCAATGAATTTGACGTGAGTTGCCAAAACAAAAAAATATTTTACCACACTTCACTACTTATTTGTCTATCTACATGACCAGCCAAACTCATGAAGCAATCTCTTCAGGCCATCTGTTAGCCAGTCATTTCCAGTAGAAAATGCTGAAAATTTATTATGAACCTGTACCTTTGCAATAGTATAGTGTTCAAGAACCTTCTCTTCAAGCCCAGAGAAACACATGACTAAGTCCTGTATGTCACTGTCTCCTTCATCTTTTGTCCTGGAGGATGAATGATAACTATGAAATTAAAGAGCAGTTGGAAAAAAATGATTGCAAAAGTTGCCAAAAGGATCCATAAAAATTACTTGTAAAACAACCATCTCTATTAAAAGAAATAGGCAGATTTTCAAGCGAATTCTAACATAATAATCATTCTTAACCAAGTTATCTGTCCACAAACATTCTGTGCACTAGTTGTCACTGTTTCCATCCTTCAGAAATATATCCATAAGATGAAGACACAATCAGGTTTAGCGAAACACTGACAATTGGTCAAGGAAAAGCATGAGACATATGAATAGTGGTTATCAGATATTATATTTTGACTCGAGAAAATTAAATTCTGATGTGATCCTTCAGTTAACAATTATTGCGCAACTGATCCATGCCCTATCTACACAGCTACTTTTACCCAGTATAGGAGCTCGCACTCATAGCTGATGCAAGTTGCAGGAAAACAAAATTAAAGATCATCAATTATTCTTCCAAGTAGGAAATACGTACCCAGATTGTTGCCAGATGTGATTGAATCTCTGATATAACTCATGAGAAAGTTCGTCTTTGCAATATCCAATATTACTTAGGACTATCAACAACTGCTGATGGGGATCCGCAATATTTCCAGGAAGCTCAGCTGATAATTTTTCTTCTGGCTCATATGCATATCCATTTTGCAAGTATAAGTTTTCTTTTCCGGATTTGCTTTGGGTAAGCTCACTTCCAATACGCTCTAAATAACCTGATAAGTAAATGCAGGATGAAAATGTTGAAAATTGACCCGAAAGTTCGAGAACCACAAATGAGTAATTTACATGGGGACAAGCCCATCTTACCTGCAAAATCCAGGAAGCAATTCAAAAATGCAAGTCTAACAGATTCTTGAATTTCTCGAAGTTGCACAAACATATCTTCTGACCGCTGTGCCTCAACCTTTATTGATTGAATCATTCTGTAAAGTAAATAGCAGTAAAGTTATGGGCCATTCTTCTTAACAAACTTATGTAGGCCGATCCAGAGAAATAGATCCACCTATTTATTTTAACCTGGAAGGTAAACACGAAGGGACAATATGGTTTTCAAAAAGACTTTGTAGAAGCAAGTGCTGTAAGGGGTGCAAAGTAGAGCATGAAGGACTTACGAACTAATTTGATCCATCGCTGACACTATAACTGAATGGAACACCAAGGGCATATATGAAATTGAGTATGGTGACTTATTCCGTTCAAGTATAGACACGGGCACCCACGTTTCTTCCTTAGATAACTCCTCGGTTGTTGATCTCATCCATGAGCACAGCCTTAGTATATAAATCTTAGTCACCTCAGACTGAAGTATGCGCAGTGCTGAAACTGTCAGACCAGTACAGAGGGAAAAAAGTTAGAAAACTTCAGATTAAACGCGGAACTGCAAGTTCAAGTCAGTTTAATGACCTGCAACAGATGGAGCTGATTCTTTTACTTCAAAAGCTTGACATGCTTTAGATATTTCCTTTATGCAATCATTCATGTAGGGTCGCAGAATATTAGATTCTTCAAGATCCCGAAACGTACTGTGCACCTGCAACAGGTGCAAGTTCCATTAATGCCGTTTGCCAGACCAAGAGACTAAAGATACCAAGGAATGCAGCCAAATTTTCTTAGCCTGGCTAAAACCAGAGGTTGGGATGCTCAAATAAGTCAGCGAGAAGCATATAAAGGTCAACTGGAGTGGGACAAAAGAAATTAGATTATAGAGGCTTTAAGAAATGAAAAATGTTCCCACAAAAAAGAATCAAAACTACTATCACAGCCACAGAGAACTTCATCAATCAGGAAACTATGGAATGCAAACCTTAGCTTCATATGCAGATAGGGTTTGACGTATCATGCTTGCAACTTCATCAAGCGAATGGCTAGAGTACTTCCCTTCTCCAATCTTTTCTTCACTTTTACTAGCTGGGTTGTTAATGTTTGTTTCAGCCGAAACTTGGGAAGACTGCAAATAAAGAACAGCACTAAATTGATTATTATAGGTATTCAGAGGGCATAACTGTTTTTATAAATAGAGGACACAGAAAATTGGGAGGTTCTCTGGAGAGAGGACTATCAGAACAACAGATAAAGCCAAGGTAACATCTTACGGCGCCGCATTCTAATCTATTTTAGATCTAACTACTGATTATAAAACTTGTTCCACAACCAGCTGCAAAATTGCTGGATACAGGACAATAAATATGAAATGATAGTGCAAACCTCGGTGCTTTACGAGATAATTCTAGGTTACTATGGACTTGCCTAAGTGGGATAGAAAGTTCTACTTCTTCTTGAACTTCTTTTTTTCATGAGAAGAAAGGATGTGAAAGAAGATAGAAGGATCTAGAAGACGCAAGGTTACAATGAACATATGGCAGCTTCAAGCATAATCTAATAGTAGATCTAGTGAATAAATGCAGAGTATTGAAAAGCATATCCTTTGGTGAGAGAAATATGCGGCCTTTTGATTTAGCAAGTGTTCTATGTAAAGAGTTATATTAAAGAATTCAGATCTTTATGATTATCTTTTTCAAATACAAAAAAGAGAGTAAGTTGGAACTCAAAATGATTCATTATGCAGGCGACAGTGGCATGCAAGAGCAACTGTAGTCATCCTGGAGAAATGCAAACTACTGATCAATGCCCATGGATATAAACTAAATATAGCATGGATTTGATAACGAGTTAACAACTCATATATATATGTAAAAAATAACCATACAATGGTAGGAATACCTTAGCGAATTTCCCACTGAAAACAGAAAGTGCTACTTTCCAGAAAGCTGGTATGTGACTGACAATTACAGCAGTTAGCCGACGGATGTACTTCCCTCTGAGAGCATCAACTTCTTCACCAGCTAATTCTGTTGGTTGTGAATCTACTGACAGATGAGAGATTCCATCTGGCTGAGAGTAAAGCACTAAATCAAATCAATGTAGTAATGATATGATGATTGATAATCATTTATTACTTCACAATTGTTCCACACACTGGAAGGAGAACCCTGTTTCTTTTGCTGATGGCAGTATTTCAAGGCTATAAAAGAAATGCTTTACAGGAAAGGTCGTTCAGAAAGGATAAAAGATTTTAATGGTTCTTAAGCTTGAAAATCCAGAGACTGTTATCAAGAAGTTAGTTTATAAATCGAATTCATAAAAATTATGAGTTTATCACCAGTTTATTCGGTTTAATTGAAATTACATCACTGTGAAATGTCCTTATGTGAGTCCTCACTCCTCCCTGACTCACAAAATTGACAATAGAAAAAACAAAAAATATCAAAAGGTGTGTCGGTATTCAAGAATGGTATAATATTATTTGTACGTTAGAATCTTAACGAGTTGGAAATTAAATGGTCTTAAATTTTCCAGCTCCTGAGAATAGGAAGTTGTTTGGAAACTAATATCAGACAGTTTCCCAGACCAATCATATTGTCAGAAGAGGTTTCTCTCGAGCTTACAAATTGATTCAAATCTTGCTGAATATGCCTCCACTTGGCCTCTAATAGAGCCTTCTCACGTAACTCAATTTGTAGATTCTCCATCCTCGCTTCATGGTCCAGGGTGCATTTCTCAAGCAAACCTCGAATTCTTTGATTCTACAATGCAGATAGATTAGTCAGGAGAAAGAACTAGCAAGTTCTTTAAAATTAACTCCAACGAAATATTTCATATATATTCTAAATAAATACAGCGTCTACACTGCAGCCATTGTTCATGATTTGCGTATTTGAACTAATATTGATGAAAACTCAATCATACATCTCTAAGTCTGGTACATATTCTCAGCTTGCAGGAAAAGAATTCTGCTTAGAAATAATAGAGGACCACCTAGAGATTTGATAAGCCAAAGAGAGGGATCTTTTTTCTGCTCCCATTTATCCTTTTTCAAGTGGAAAAGGAGGAACCCTGTTTATTGTATGTCAAAGACATATAAAACGTACACCAAAATAGAAAGACATTTTTTCCTCCTGGTTAGCATTACCTGAATGCTCAAGTAATGCCAGACAGGATCAGTCTCTGGCTCCAGTTCCAACAATAACCTCACGGTGTTTTCGAGCTGCATAATCGATTTAAATTATTTCAGCTGCTAGAAGATCAGGTAGTACAGGGGGGAAATATTAATGGACAAATAAATAAACAGCAGATCAATTATATATATTTATTTAATTAAAAAAAAAGCACATCAGCTGAACATGCTAAACTGATCGGCTTAAAACCTTTTATCACTCTCATAAATACAAAGCAAAAGGTTCCCAACATAAAAACTGACAGCCTCTTCTTTTGCACCTAGAGGGAAAATCCCAATGGCAAAATGAGGAAAATTAAATTATCTAAATGCACTAGATACCTTTATCAGGTTGTCATCTGAATGCGACCACAAAAATCACTCAACAAAATATCAGTTTTTAAAAGTAGTGGATCCTCTTAGCACATCCATTCGTGTACATTCCCATGATTGGCTCGTGTATTGGTAAACTTACTACTGTCAAGTCTATATTAGGATCTTCCATAGACTTGTAAAGAGTGCCTTTAAACTCATGCATCACTTTCTCCACCTCTTCAAGGACACGTTTCAGTATACCCACCTACAAGGAAAAATAAATACTTTTAACTGCCTCTACAAGAACCATCCATATAATGCAAGCAATTATTGTCATCAGCACAGCTCTAGATTACTTTCATGTAAGATATACCAAGAGATAAACTTCATACATGCAGAAGGCATCACCAATTATTTGTAGAAAGAATCGTTCTATATCCTGCTGATAATAAAGGTTGCAAGCAAAGCTTCTATAAAACACAGTTCCCACCTTTGACATGAATCACTCAACTCTACGCTTGAAATTGAAGAAGGATTTATAACTCAATCAAGAAGAAATATTATGGAAATGACAAGGTAACTAAATCCTCCGAAGCAGATGCCACTCTCAAATTATAGCAGGACAAAATCCCCTTAATGAGGAAAGTACTCATACATGGGATGGGAGAGCTATTGACTTGGCTTTCTTGTACTCCCTAACTGCTAAGTCGTATTCGCCCTTACTAATGCTCCCACGTATTGTACTGGGCAAATTGAATAGCGTACGGAATCTCTGGAGCATTCCTTGGACGGACCTGATCTTCTCGGCTTGAGCCTAAAGAGCAATGGGGAAAAGCAGTTGATCCAGCTAAGTTCAGAACATATACAAAGATATGAGGTACTAAAATCAATTCCTTCTACCTGTCTCTCAAAAAGAGGTTCAAAGGCTCGACTAGCCAATGAATTTACTCCCTGAATACACTTTTGCAAGTGAGTAGTCCCGGTACCTTCGGGATCTTCTTCAATTCGTCTCAGCTTTGACTCAATATCTGGAGGAAAAGAGGGAAAGAAAGAAAAAAGAAAAGAGAGAGAGAGAGAAACTCCCCTTATCATCTTGATGAAGCCAGAAAAGGTTGCAATTATAACCAATTAACTATCTTTTTTATTTTAAAACTACAAATCAAGAAGGTAGTAAGGTACTGAGTAGCAATTTAAATATGGAGATAGCATACCATCAATTGTGGTCTTGCACGAGACAAAGCAGTCAAAATTATCCTTGACCAACTGTTTCCTCTGCTGAGTTCGTCCTTTAAAATCAGTTTTCAGTGCAAGAGAACCAGCTTCAAGGTCTGCCGCACTTGTACTTTGGTGTACCCGTGAGAGGAACAGCTTCGCATCAAATTTTTCAGAGAAATACATCAATTTCTCTGCAATGATTCACATAAACAAAACGTCGGATAAGAAAACAACCAAAGAAGTAGTTACTGGGGCTAGACATAGCACTGCGCAAAGGACCAGAGGTCACGCTCATCCTATGATGGCAAGAAAGATCATTGACCATCCTTTCATATATTGGAAACATAGACAAGAAATAGGAGGCTAGTCTTCCCAGCCCAATGGGATCCCTGGACGTCACAAGAGAGGAGGCCAAAGAACCTGCAGGGACACAATTTCTGAACACACTGAAAATTCGGAGCAAGGCCCGAACTTGAACAAAATAAGACTTCCCTCAGTCAAACCGACCACAGCCATCAAAATAATTGGACATACATATAGGAGGAGCAAAAGGTATACCATGAAGACTACCATCCAATTGGTCCTTGTTGCGGTTTGTTGGAGAGCTTTCTGAGGATTCAGTGATCAATCTTAAGGATCTCTGGTCTATTATCCTGTCAGTACAATTAAATTGTCTATTATCCTGTCAGTACAATTAAATTTAAGATTTGAGAGGTTAGTACGAGGTCATCACAATTTTTTTCTAGTTATTTTTAAGTATTCTAGACTAACCTATATAGGAGGTATAAAACGCAATATCAGCTCACGAATATGCAATATGCTGGGGGTAAATTTATTGTAGGATTAACGACAACTGCTATAGCATGGACAAAGCATTAGCCTGAATAATGGTAGAACCAACATGCACAATCTAAGAAAGAATAATAACTTTACCCCAAGCCCAGTGGATCAATACACTCCATTCCGCGAGGAAAGGATGTCAGATTGTTTAGCCCCTTTCGACCCATTGCTGATGCAGTCTTTTCCAACTTTTGTACTGCAGGGGCTGTCCTCGTTTCTCTCATCTCACGGACCCTGCGAGCAAGCTATGACAAGAGAACTTCATAAGCACCCATTTCACCAGAACAAATCCTATGATGATTAATCTGCATTATACATAATATATCCTTTAGAATTATAAATGTGAAATTGTGTATGCACAAATCTTCAGCAATGGGGCTCTGTGGGAGCCAAGGGTAAAGCCAAAAAACTCAATAATGGATGGACATATTTGGTATAGTAGAGCATAATGAGTTCTCCACAAGCGGACATCAAACTAAACTTAGCCGGATAAGTTACATAAATTCGAGGACAATTTCAAGATAGTGTGGACAGGGTTCTAGCACCCTTATCCCTGCTCTAGAAGTTATATCTCAGTAGAATAAAATTGCCTGAATAAAAGCACGATTGCCTTTGGAATTTGCAGGCACCACTCACATGCCTTGCGGACACTTGCAGCCCAATTGCCAGCAGAATACACGAAAGGCAAATCAAAACAAATAAAGCCTCAACAACACCACCATACATGTAAAAATTAATGCACTTCAAACAAATAAGCGGCCCAACAGTAAAAATATAAAAACACTAATCTCAGAAACAAATGCCAAACTCACATGCGCCAATATTTCCCTAGAGCTGACAATGTGATAAAAAACAGAGCCAACAAGAACCAGCCAGCCAGACATCACAAATAGAAGACCGAAATCTAACAGGATGAAAGTAAGTTCCCCATAAATAAACACATTTAATAAGTCTGATCTCATCCAACGAAATCAGTGAAGATTTGCCAGACTAGGCAGTAATGGGTATTAAAACAAGATTTCAACATGCTAACACTAAATCGACCCAGGTGCCAATCCCGCGACTTTAAAAGAAAAATATCTTTAAACCCACAAGATAGTATTGGGAAAGCCATTGGGTGCACAATGCTGCAAATAGGCTGCCATAATATTCACTTCGTTCTCAAGTAAATCACTAAATCAACTCTGATGATGTGTGGAGATTTTAATGAAGCAGTATTATGAAGCTCTAAAGTGATAAGCTAAAGCAAACAATCATCGTACCGAAATACAGAATGTATAAGGCAGAGTCATGGTACGTGAATAAGAATTGTAGTCTGCAATGGCTGAAAGTAAGTCACCCAACGGAGATGAAACAATTGGCAGCTCAAGCCCGAATTACAAGTTGAAAAAATGAAAGATTTTTATCCCAAGGCAGCATACCTCAGACTCGTCCACGTGCTTCCAGAAAGCAGGCTCCCCACCCTCCCAAGCTCTATCATCCTCTTTCGGACCTCTCGCAGCACCGCCGGCTCTGCTAGTCTTCTGCGAGTACTTGCTCGAGTCCTCGTCCCCGCTGGAGATGCTCAGCATCTCCACCTCCGAATCGTCGTCGTCGTCCATTACTCTGCTGTTCCTGTTCCCGGCCTTACCTCTGTTCCCCGCGCCCGAGCTGGAATTGTAGCTGCTTGCTTTGCTCGCAGGCTTCTGCTGGGGCGGCTGGACGTAATTCGCCACCGGCTTACGGCCGGCGGCGGCGGAGGGCTTCTGGTAGCTGAGATCCCGATTGGCCTGCTCCTTCAGGGCGATCTGGAGGAGCTCATCCTCGTCGAGGTCATCGCTGTCAGAAGACATTTCTACGGAGGTTCGTGATCAGGGTTTCAAAGCGTGTGGATCTGAGAAATTCACGAGGGAGAAATCGCCATTAGAGGTCTGAGCTGAGTGATTGATTGTCGCAGAAGAAGGGAGGAGAAAATTGAGAATAGTCTCTTGGGAGAAGGAAGGAGGAGAGTTTGTGCTCCCCTGTGACGCGCACACATAGGTTCGAGTACGAGCATCCACTGTGTCACGCCACGCGTTTTTGAAGTGCAGCCCAAACCTTTTTTTTTTTGGGTGGAAAGTGCAGCCCAAACATATCTAGTGGAAAAGCCGTGCATTGCAAGCGAATGCCACAAATAAAATTTTTTAAGGCATTATTAATTCAATTCCATTCTAACTATATATATATATATATATATTTTGATTGTAACAATAAGGTGGAGTGAGAAGATAAAAAAGTAATGATTGTATTATTAAATTATGAAAATAAATGAGAAAAAATATTGAATAATTGAGAGAAAGTAATGATTGTGTTGTTGAATTGTGGAAAAAAATAATAAATAATTGAGAAAATTTAGTATTAAAAATTGAATTGAACGATAAAGATAACAAATTGAAAAAAAATAAAAGTAATAATTGTATCGTTGAATTAATTGTGTAGTTGAATTAAAGTGGAATAGAATAAAAAAAATTATTCCAAAACCAAACGAAACCTTAATTATTTTTGTGGAGAGAAAATTTATAAATATATATATATACAATAATTAAAAATTTATTAGAAAAATTTAGATATTATAAATTATAAGAGTAGACAATTAAATGAATAAAACACATCTATAAATATAAATTACTGTGGCACCTAAATATTCATGTAAATATGTGGAAAAAAATAATTTAATTAAAATATGTAAGCAGATATATTAATAAAAAAAAATTCTAATGCAAATATGTGAAAAATAAATTAAATGTAATTATGTGAGCAACTATATCAATAAAAAGAAAATGATAAACTCTCCGAGTAAAATATCAAGCAAAAGTGCACACATCTTTGTAAATGGAATATAATGCTACAGGTTTCGATGTAAACGGCATCTATATATATAATATATCATTGCCAATATACAATGTAAGTCTGTACGTGAGCGGCCAGTTATATATTCAACTATATATGTGTTCCTATAATGTATCAAACTGTACATATAGTTGTCAATATAAAAATTACACTATATAATTCCTCGGATCAAAGCATATATGTATGTATCTGTTGTCATCAACCGCCAATATCTATATTCCATTATATATTTCACCATCATTTCAAATATTCTACAGTATATTTATTGTATATCAAATGTGTCATAAAGTGTAATAGTTCCATTTCGCGACAGCACTTATAATGAGATGATATATATGGCTTCACGATACTTTATCATTGGAGATGATTGCATGCGATGCGAGAGACTTTTTTTTTTTAACACAGATATTGATTATTGTTGCGCCCCAAGATGTTTGCTCCCAATCACATTCTGCGCCTTAAATTTGGTGCCTTTAGTTTCAGAGTTAAAGTAATTTTGATTTTGATTTTAATTGTGAAAAAAGACAAATGAGATATAATTATAAATTTGACTTGGGAAACGTGTATTTTTGTTGTGTAGTGTGTTGAGTTAAAGTTAAAGTTAAAATTTTTGACTTGAGAAATGTATGTTTTTGTTATGTAGTGTGTTGAGTTAAAGTTAAAGATAAAGTTAAAGTTTTTTTATTGTTAATCCAAACAAGGCTTTATTTGTTTGGTTGGTTAGTGTGATTTTAAAATCACACTTTAACTTAATTCTATCCATAATAAAACAAAATAATTCGTACAAAGTCAAATGGTGAGTCCCATTTATACTATTTTTTTTCCACAACAAAATAAAATAACTCATACAAAGTCAAAGGGTGAGACTCATATATAACCATTTATATAACTCTTTTTCAAAATCAAAATCTGATTTTAAAATGTTACTTACAAACCAAACGCACCATTAATATTCCGTTTGATTTTACAATCTGATTTTAAGATTTTAACTTTTAACTTTAACTTTAACTCTACTCGCTACACAACAAAAATCAACTCTTTCAATTCAAAAAAGGTAGACCCCATATATAAACCCACATATAACTCAATTATACTAAATTCAATTTTTAATATTAAATTTTCTCCAATGTTCGTTACTTTTTTAAAAATTCAACAACACAATCATCACTTTCTCTTAACTATTCATCACTTTTTCATACTTTTTTTTTCATAATTCAACAACACAATCATTACAACTTAATTAAAATCAAAACCCAACTCTACTTAATTCTAAAACTAAACACACCAATATTTTGAGCTTTAACGCCCTGAACTTGGAAGCATCAACAGACAACGGACAGGAGGATAACTTTTTTATTGTGGTCCCTATCCCTTTATTTTATTTTATTTTAAATAACTGGGTGCTCAAGCTCGTTTACGCTCCACGTGAATATCCTAATTGCTCACGAGAGAAAGAGTTTCTCTCCCTACGAGCTCAAGCTCCCAAGCCTGGGTTCGTTGAGATCGAGGACTCGCGACCCTTGGGCTGGGTTCGCAAGCCTAGTGCGAACCCACCGTGGGGCTCGCAAGCCCTAGATGGCTGGAGAGCCAAAGCTAGCTCTCCGTAGCCATGGCTTCTGGCACTGTTCATCTTCGTCGTTCTTCAACAAAGAAGATGAATAATGAATTTCAATTTTCTCTTTTTAAAATTTTTTTAATTTAATATATTATTTTAATATTAGAGGGTGTATATGTTTTTTTATCTTATGTATTTTCGATTTTGTCATTTTTCTATTCTATCCAACCAAACAAATGAATTTCATTATAATTTCAATTATATTTCCTGTCAATTCTAATCCTTGCTCATCCTATTATGCATCAATTCCATTCAGCGAACCGAACGTACAGTAAATTTCATTATCATTTGAATTTTTTTCAAACGGATATGATTAGACTTTTTCTGGAAACGCATATGATTACGTATTATAGTCTATACTCCTCTTAATGCTTGCAAAGGTACATCCTCGACCATAGCGAGTTCATTTAGAGTCTCAAAATCGCTCACAAAACTGTTGGTGACTGAAATAGGAAGAAGCTATCTCACAATCAACTTGGAACTTATCTTTATTTTATCGTCGTCTCCAACACTTAAAAGAGGAGGTTCGTAGACGGTTCGAATAATTGTCAAAGAGGTCCAGGCAGCATCAATAGTCGCCACTCAGATCTCACCTCCATTGACAAGTAAAACCAGAATGAACCCAATTTACAAAGTAACTGACCAAAATCTAAGACATGGCACGAATCCAAGCAAAGGCAGGCAATTCATCTGGACTTTTACGTCCATTAGTGAGTTTGATATGAACAGCAGTTACAGCTCTAGAGAATCGAATACCTAAAGATTCTGCAACACATATAAATGCATTCACCTTTGACATATCAAAGAGGACAGTGTATGAACACCGATTGCAGTCATTTGATTGAAAGATGGAACTGTAATGTAGCATATGATTACAACAGAGACCTGACTTTGTGAATCCACAATTAGGATGGGAGCTCACTGCTACCTGCAGAATGGGGTTACTTCTCATGTAAAAAGAGAAGGGAACTATATGGTTTTTAGGCGGTCTTCTCTTCGGCTGCATACAGTGCTTTGATTTCCTCAACGTCATCGTAGCTGCCCAGGAATATCGGGGATCTCTCATGGATATTCTTCGGGACCAAGTCCAGCGCCTGCAAAAACAACAATCAGATTCAATTCGCTTGAGTCCTCTGTAGAGTCTTCGCCAAATTATCATTATCTCGTTATAGTGCCACCATAAATAGTGACCCGATCTCGAGTAGGTTTGGTTGAACCGAGAGCAAAGTTCTTTCAGTCATTACCCGTTGCTTCCCTGTGAAGGCCTGACCTCCTGCTTGTTCCATCAAGAACGACATCGGGAAGACTTCATAGAGAACACTGGAGTTCACACGCACAGAACTCGATCAGAATGTCACATATAGTTCTCTTCAGCAACCAAGTTCTACGAAGATCAAAGCAGAACAAATTGATGTTACCGGAGTTTTCCATTGGGGCTCTTCTTATCAGCAGGGTACAAGAAGATGCCTCCGTAGAGCAATGTGCGATGAACATCGGCGACCATACTGTTTAACCACGGGTTTATTATCAGGAGAGAAGAAAGGAATAATCTTGTCATTTAGATTAATGAAATAAGTAAGAGAACAATGAATATGAGTTCCCCCCCCATCTGTGTGTTGGATTTAGGGAAAAAACTGTACCTTCCGATGTATCTTAGAGACTTGGATGGTGACCCATCTTTAGGAAACTTGCATTTTTCAACATACCTAAACCCGATAATTGAAACCTCAGTCCACTCGTAAAATCAGAAAGACTTGGAACGGCAAAAGAGATAGAACCAAGATAACCACTCACTTGGCTGTTGGACCATCCCAGTTTTTGGCATTTCCTTCATTTACAGAGTAAATCTTTCCTTTCTTCGGGATCTATAAGTAACATGTTGCCGAGATTACAACTCAGATTTTATATATGGGTTCTGAATGCAAGAACTCAGACTGTGTCAACACTTAAGATCAAGTACATCTCCGACGACCAGTCATGTCAAAAGGACTTCACTGGTCTTACAAATCATCAGCGGAACTAAATACACAGGTCAAGTTCCACTATATTTCTGCATGAACATATATCTCAATCTTACACCAACGAGCAGTACGACCATACAAATATGCGTAACTGTAACATTCTTTGGCCACAAGCATACCTTGATATCAGCATGTGTAAGGATGAATTCCCCCAACGATGGGTCAAGGGTGAAACCATTGACTCCAGATCCTGTGCTCAAAACAAGCTGCAACACATCCCGAAATAAACATCACAATAAGTGAAAAAAAAAACTTCTCCGCAGCAGAATAATTTCTATATTACAAGAAGGGTGTTATAGTACCGTGCAGGAGCTCCCATACATGCAATATCCAGCTGCTAGCATGTTCTTGCCGGGTTGCAGAACATCCTCCAGTGTTGGTTCATGACTGTCTTTCATCATATAAATCCCAAAGATCTAAGATGAACACAAGAAGGAAAAGAACAATTCATATTGATCTATTGGGAATTAAGGTTGCTCGAATAAATAATATGATCAGCACAAAGGACAGAGTATTTTACAGTTCCAATTGAGACACCGCAGTCGATGTTCGAGGATCCATCCAGCGGATCAAAAACAACACAGTACCTGCATAATTATCATGAGATCTTATATTCAATGAAAAGGAGCACCAAAACTTAATACTTAAGCAGATTGGAGGGTGCATAGTTACGTACTTCCCGCGCAAAGAGGGCTCCACGAAAGTTGCCTCCTCATCCTCTTCCGACACAAGGATGCACTTTTCAAGCAGCCAAAAGAGTTCCAGTGAATTAAGCATTTAACACTATTAATTTAATTTCAATAAGCCTGGGGAATCTCCTGAATGGCTTACTGTTCGGCCGCTGCTGACCAATGCCTTGATGAAGACCTCATTCGACAGCACATCGAGCTTCTTTTGCTCCTCGCCCTTTCCAAGATACAAAGGAGAATTCCTATTAGTATATCTGAAGGAACTAATAATACTGGGAAAAATGAAACAAGCCCCAGGCCTGGAATCGATAAGTCACTTGCCTGTACATTGGTCTCTCCAGCGAGTCCAATGAGTTTTGCAAGTCCTGCCTGCATAAGTTCGAATCACATAATATATTTCAGCACCAAGCACATCTCAGAAACGACCAATTAACAATCATTAGAACCCGATCATCGCATATCCAATCGTGTCAAAAGATGATTTTACCCGAACTAAACCCGATACCAAGCAGTTAACCACATAAATATCACAGGCTCAGAACCGACATAGCAACATTCAAAAGCAGCGAACTTTTCAACTTTTTTCATAAACTCTCGTTTCATCATCATTACGGAACGATTGATATGAACGGCATTCGAATCGAAGATATCGGAATGGCAGAAACAAATAGATTTTTATCGAGGTCAATGAGCAAGCAGGACAGTATAGCAGCGGAAGTAGGACAGGGAGACCTTGTTGACGGCCGAGCAGACGAACTTGCAGCCGAGGACAATGTGGTTGAGGAGGATGGTGAAGTCGCCGCGGGACTCGGGGTGCTTCGACTGCTCGTTGAGCACGAACCGAGTTATGGTCATCAAATCGGTCCGGTGAGCCTCGCTCGCGTGATCCATGGCTTCCTCCGGAAACACTCCGACCGAACAAAAACAGAGGAATAAAAACCGAAACTTCCACCCGGACCGAGAACCTTATGCTGCGTCGCAAAGTGGGGGAAAGCTGTCGAATGGAGATATAAAGAGGGGAAGCTTCGCTGCACTCGAGGAATACGAATAAAGAATGGGAATACGAAGGTGCAGAGGATAAATATGGGCACTGACAAAGAGAGAGAGTGATGTAAGAGAGAGAAGTGGGATGGAGGGGATTGGGTGAATGGAATTATCGACGAGGTGATGATGGGTCTATCGGCTGTCAATGGAAGACCGGGACGACACGTGGAGGGAGGCGGGAGCTTGAAGATAACCCCCCTTTGACGTTACCGGACCGTGTCTCCGGCTGCGGTGGCCCTCTGCCGTCGCTGTCTAATCGGAGATTGCCCTGGGGTCCCAGTCTTTTTCGAAGAGGACGAGGAGGGAGAGGAAGAGGAGAGGGAGGGCTCTGTTTGCCGTCCTGTCGTGTTCGGCTATGTTTCTGTCCTGTCCTGCTCTGTTTCTTCTGCTCCATCGTTCGTGCAGACTTTTAATGGTAACTTCCACTCTGTATCTGGCCTTTCCCATCTTCCTCTTATCGAGCTTTTTATGGCGATCATGATGATGATGATCCTATGCGAATGCTTATCTGTTTGGTACGTAATTTATGACACAAATCCTTGAAAATTGGAAAGGTAATTAAATGTTTTTCACTTAGAAAAATAATAAAACAAGAATCTCAGCTAAGGAAACACGATGATTAATCAATATTATTACATTGAATGAGTTTGACTATGGTGGACTATGAATATGTGCGATGAAAATTTTTGTTATCTTTCCCGATCGCATTATGGACGTAGATGATGATTCAAGATTTTCATCGCATCATCGACATTAGTGGGTATGTATGCGGATGTGGACGAAGAATAATATCGATATGAACATTGTTATATAAAAGAAAATCTGACTAATGTAGTAATTTTCAAGATTTCTCTTAATCGGGGCATATTTGTGAATTAAGTGTCAAATACCATCTTACTTACCCTCTATTTCTTGCTACTTTACTCCGCGAGGAGTTACGAGCTCAATGAAGCAAGTCACGCCATTGTCGATGAATACTTGTCTTGACTAAAGTTAATTCGGACATTTTATTTGATGTAAGCACGTTGGTTCTAACATGACTGAACCAAAATGCAAAATAAGAATGGTCCGTTCACAAGATTGTGTGGTAAAATGCAAAATAATTTGATAATATCCAACACCAAATTGTGGAAAAGATTATTTTTTCTTAGGTGAAGAAGACAAGTTTCCTAAAAGAGAAAATCGCTTTTCTTTTTTCCGCCGAGGATGTCAATAATTAATAAGATAAAAATATTTGAATATTTTATTTTAATTAAACATGGTTTTCAGTAATTATTGCAAATATTGTTTGACCTTTTTTCTCCCTTTTTTTGCTTGAAATAGACTGTTTCGAGTTCACACCTTTTGTTCTCGAGAATAAGAAATTAATAAAAGAAAAAAAAAACTCATCAAAAAAAAAGAGAGAAAGAAATTCATTGACTGGGTCTCTGGGCCTTAATAGTTATCACACATCTGGTCATGGGCCTGCATATTCATTTAGTCTCCAGGTTTCAAGGCCCAGCCCATTCCTCCCTCAGGCTGCTTCCTCCGTCTCTCTCCCCCTCCCCTTCTCCGACTGAGAAGCTCGTGCTCTGCGCTCTGTGCTCCGCCGGAAAGTGGCGTCGCCATCCTCCACGCGGCGAGCTAAGCCGCGTAAGCTCCGCAACAGAAGGCGGGGATGGATGTTGAAGCGTGCAGTGCGGCTCATTCGATCACTGAAGCGAAAGAATTGGCACCTAGCAGCTGCGGTAGATAGGACGGTGAAGGTGATTACCGAGGTGATTGCTAGCAACTGTTGATCTGTATTAGCTGTTATCATCGTGAATTCATTGTTCATCCTTCGATTTCAGAATTTACACTGTCAATTCCTTGTGACGGAGCATCTGCATCATGTATATTATTCAATCTTCCATTCTCTTTGATTGTCGATAGGAATGGCATTTCATCTGAGTGTTAAGCAGGCTATCAGATTTTCTTCCATGGCTATCGGGAAGAGAAACGTGACTTTTCTCCATCTTCGATACTCTTGCTGCAGGGTGACAATCTGATAATATCTGGGAGCTAGTAAAAATGGTGAATTTCATGGTTTTCTGTTGTTTGCGCGATTCCAGTAGAAGAACGTTGTATCCACCATTTCCGCCGGTTGTATTTCGGCACTTCTCCTTATGGTCAATGAAGAAGGATCCAGACCTCGAGTCGGCCCTGTCGAGGAACCGGCGGTGGATAGTCAACAACCAGATTAAGAATATAATACTTAGATGCCCCCATCAGGTGGCACCTGTCAAATTTCTTCAGAAGAAGTTTAAGACACTCGATCTCCAGGGGAAAGCTCTCAACTGGCTGAAAAAATATCCATGTTGCTTCGAGGTCTATCTCAGGCACGACGAGTACTACTGCCAGTTAACGAAGCCGATGATGCATTTGGTAGATGAAGAGGAATGTGTGAAAGATATGCAAGGGCCAGTTTATGTAGAGAGACTGGCAAGGTTGTTGATGATGAGCACAAACCAGAGACTTAATGTTGTGAAGCTCAACGAGTTGAAGCGGAACTTTGGGTTTCCCGATGATTATGTTATCAGGATTGTTGCAAAGTACGGGGACATGTTTCGGATTGTTAATCACAGTGGAAGAAAGAGTTCTATGGAGATTGAGCTAGTATCTTGGAAACCCGATATCGCGATCTCGTCAGTCGAGGCTTTGGCTCAAAAGCAGGGGTCTGAGCCTCGTTTTTCATGTTCGTTGCCATCCACTTGGGTGAAGTCATGGGAGAGGTTTCATGCATTTAATGCAACACCTTATATCTCACCATACTCTGATCCCAGTGGTTTAGTCGAGGGGTCGAAGGAACTGGAGAAGAGGAGTGTTGCTTTGGTGCATGAGCTCCTGTCACTGACCCTGTGGAAGAAAGCATCAATTGTGAAGCTCGCTCACTTTAGGAGAGAGTTTTGTCTTCCAGAGAAACTGAATGTAATGCTCTTAAAGCACCCGGGCATTTTCTATGTTTCGAACAAATATCAGATATACACAGTTCTTCTTCGAGAAGGATATAACGGGTCGGATCTGATCGAGAAGGATCCACTTGTAGTCGTGAAGGAGAAATTTGGGGAGTTGATGCAGGAGGGATCTCATGAATATAACCGAAGGCGTTATTTGGTGAACCTAGAAAAGAAGAGGAAAAATGGTATGCTTATGGGTAGACTAGAGAAGAGGCGGGATACATCTGGTGAAGTTTCGGAGCAAGACAACCAAGGGGATAAACTTGGTGGCTTGTTTGATCCTGAAGAACGAAAGCGGTTCTATAAAGTTTTGTTTGAGGATAACCCCCCTGAGACTTGATGGAGGTATGTTCTCTTACTCGAATACTATTTAATTCTTGTCATTCTGGATTAACATCTTCAATTGAAGTGGCAATTATAAAGGAATAACCGGAAAAAGATACATTGAAGATCCTTTATTTGGGAATGGGATTTGCGACAAATTATGCCTGTGGAGATCAAAGCTTATGAAAGCAGTGACAGGCTCTTTTCTGTTGCATATAATGGCGTGGTTGGTCCGAGGATCCAATTTACCTGACCAAGTACTGTTAGGCTTGAGCTCGGACCTAAGCTCGGGCACCATTTATTCTTCAGACTTTTGCACAACAATAATCTAACATTTTCTTATAGTTTATTATTAGTAAATACCTCAAGTAATCCTCTCTTTTTTTGGATGAAAAAGTATTAACGTTCTTTGGGCATATACTAATGCTTGTTATTTGATTGGCACTCGTATTGTTTTAGGCAGGAGAGGAGAAGGTGTGCTGGAGATTTCCAAGAGAGAAAAAAGCAGGTGTGGGAGGACTGCTAAAGAGGAGAAATATTCGCACAAAATCCATGCAGACCTCAGTCGAGGGCCTTCTGTCTTGGAGCCCATCGGGCTCTCAACAAAAATTGACAGAGTTGATCTTCAGCCTGAGCCAGTTTCCCAAGCATCAATGGCTGAGAAGAAAGTTGACGATACAATCTGCGGCTGCAAAAGAAGGAAGATAAAGGAGATGCGAAGAAAGCAGCTGCATAAGAAAAGCCAGATTAAGTGAAGGCAGTAGTGGCACAACCTAGGAAAAAGACTTGAGCCTAGTACAAGGACTTCTCGGCATCATTCCACGGGTGTGAGTTCATATGCGAACTTTCCGTTTTTGAGGAGGAAAGTGAAGAAAGAACGGATGCAGAAGTCGAAAGAACTGTATTTGGTTTTAGAGTTAAGTAGAGGTAAATTTTAATTTTAATTGGATTGTAATGATTGTGTTGTTGAATTATGAGTAAAAATTATGAAAAAGTAATAAATAGTTTAGATAATTTAGTATTAAAAATTGAATTGAGTTTAGTGTAGTTATATGTGTGTTTATATATGGGGCTTACCTTTTTGAATTGAAATAGTTGATTTTTGTTGTGTAGTAAATAGAGTTAAAATTTGAGTTAAAATTTTAAAATCAGATTATAAAATCAAACGGGGTGAACCAAGGGACAAAGGAACGAAGGAGATCTCCAAGAAAGAGCATCGAATCACCCATCTTGTGGTTTAATGTAGGGCCTACTCATCAAATGAAAGCACAGTGAAATTCATTCAATTTTTGAGGATTGGATATTTGTTCGTAAAGAACTCGTTTATGTTTTTTTGATGAATAAGAACTTATTTATGTTGATTGCATTTTGTTGCATATTTAGTGTGAAAATTCTACTTTAATCGTAGGTTTTTCTAACCTCAGGACGTCCTCGCGCCGATCAACTTAGTCTAGCATGAACTTTTATCTTTGTTGTTCTTTTTTCTTGGCGAGACAGTCTAGTCTTTATACTGCTGCACGACTGATGATGTCCTGTTTGGATTGCTGGTTAAAAAGGGTTATGGAAAGATATATGAAGGATTAATATACAAATTTTTATTATACTTCTTCATAACTAAACCCTCCATGACCATCCTTAACCGGCAATCCAAACAAGCGAGGAAGAGGTCGTCCCATTGGTTCACAGCAAACGTGAGACTCGGGCTAGTAGTTGTTTATAGTGAGCCTGACTGGTGATAACCTTTTCTGGTCCTTGCCATGCATCGATGCATTACGAGAGTACATTATGACAAAACTGTCATATGGTCATGGCGATCTTGATTTCGACCTCCTGTTGTCTGACCTCTGGAATAGCTGAGGCAATCCCGTAGGTGTCTCATAGCCAGACTGGCATCGTCTCGACTTCAGGTGGATCCAATGCTGAAATCGAAACCCACATGCAAACTTTAGGTGATAAGCAGCTGAATGAAGAACTTCGGGGTGCAAAAGGCAATTTCCATCAATCCTTTTCACCAAATTCGGTTTCAGAAAATCGATAGAGGTGGTAATTGATTAAGTTAATCAATTCAACCTTGTTAATCTCATAAATATTTTTTAATCATTTTACGGTGTGCACCCCTTGGTATCCGAAATCCAAAGCTCAATAACACCCAATTAATCCATGATCGAGTCGAATCAGCCTATTAGGGTAAATTTTTCAAGCGCGCATTTTTTTTCATATAAATGTCTAAATCTTCGCTCGAGCCATTTAAACCAATCACGAGGATTTATAAATAACTGGTTGAATGGTAGAAATTAAATAATTTTTAATTGCAACTAATCTGTTCAAATATTTATAGGAGTTATATTGCAATAAATCATTCATATCAAATACATATAAAAGATTTTGACAAAATAATTAACTGAATTCGACGACATATAAAATAATATTTATAAGTAAAATAGAATAATCTTTAATGATTATAAAAAATAGATCGAACTAAATTCAAGGAAAAAATGAGGGGAAATATAGAAAGATATATTAATAAAGAGCAAGAAAAATTTTATCGTGTTAGAGCATGAAAGAAATAAATAAAAAATTTGGTAATATTAAATATTTGACGATAGTTACTTATATAAGAATTTTATATGTCAATTAAGATATTAATGGTTTTATTTGTTTAAATATTGAAGGATATCTATTAATTTTCAACAAAAATAGGATTTTCAAAGTAAATAAATCAATATATAAAAGTAGAATAAAGAAAAAAAATCAAATATCAAAGTAGAAAAAATTATTTTATTTACATCAATTTTTTTTTATAGAATACCAAATATATCATATATTTCCAAAACAGATAGGACATATATATACCTAAGGAAAAAAGAGAAACATGTATATATCTACCTATCTATTTAGACATCTATATCTTCTATATATTAGGCTAAAGTGAAGTTTCAAAATGAAATTTCTCGAGGAGAGTAAAGATTCACAAGTATTTTTGTTTTCCTTTTCAATTTCTATTTAAAAATGGGGATTATGTGATAGGATTTTAACAATTTAATATTTCAAATAAATAGCAGGCAATAGAATCTAATTTGACACTTATTTATTTATTTCTTTAAAATTATTTTTTGTATAATATTTTCAAATTGAGTTAATTGCCTCAAAAAATACAAAATTTTCACATTTTATCAATTTTATCACGAACTTTTTTTTCAACCTAAAAATGCACGAACTATCAATTTGATATCAATTTTAACATGCCTCAACTTTTTCGTTAATTTAAACGAAAATTTATAGCCACATCCTCCGATTGAGGTAGCCGAGATCGCCGGCTAACTTATAAGGGCGACGATGGGCCCCGATTAGGCCCACATTGTCCGAATTTGAAAAAGAAAGAGAAAGTAAAATCGAGAAAATAATTAAGGAGGTAGGTGGTGGAAGTCTTATTGACGGTTACTATCCCTCTAATTAGGATCACCGGAGACTTAAAAAAAAAATTCCCCTGGACTATTGAACTGTAGATATTGAACCACAGGAGAGTTCTGCTAGTTTTCATATCAAAATGAAGTCATTTTAAATACATAAATTTAATATATAAAGAAAATGTAAATATACGTCAACTATATATATCCATAAATATATCTATATATTGTTTATTATAGGAAAATGATATATTTTTAAAAATTTTCATAATGCATCAAATGGCTACACATATATATCTGCCAATATAAAAATTATACTATATATTTTATTATATCTAGTACAATGTACGATTCTATATTTATTTTTTCACGTATCAATATATAGATTTCATTATATATCAAATATATTTCACCATTTAATATTTACATTTCCATGCGTAACTAAAGCAACGACTGGCTCGAGCCGATAAGGGATGCCGTGGCTCTCCAGGTTTAATTAATTAATTAACCTTATTTTATATATATATTTTTTTGTCACACGCGAAAAACCCTAAAATCTCCATCTCTCTCTGTCTCTCTCTCTCTCTCTCTCTCTCTCTCTCTCTGTGTCCGTGTCTCTGCGTTTCGGTGATAGCGGTGGCGAGATCCTGCGAGAGAGAAGAAGTAACCTTCGGAATAAGAATCACTTCTCTCATTGCCAAACCTCTGTCGTCTTCAGAATCTGATCGGACCCAAGCGCTAATCCACCGTCCGTCCCTCATCGCCATCACAGTATTCTCTCTCTCCGTGTCTGTGTGTGGGCGAGAGAGTGCGGGCAATCGTGCTGGTTTGAGCAGTTTGTATCGGAAAGATAATTGGTTAGTCTATCGAGCTGAATCGAGCTGCGCTGATTAACTTTCTTTGTTATCGTGATCATTTTCGCGACTCAGTTTGATATGATCTAGATTTTGGTTGGCGTTTCTGGATTGCTGATGTGCAGGGACTGTATCTGTCGAATTAACCCGGGTAATCCAGCGTAAATGGGTCGCAAGAAGCCCACAGCCCGGGACGATGACAACCCAGCTCCGGCTGCGAAATCCAAGAAGAAGGCGGTTGTGATAGACGACGATGAGTACTCGGTCGGGACGGAATTATCCGAAGAACGGGAAGTTCCGGAGGAGCCGGTGGTGATTACTGGGAAAAATAAAGGCAAGAAGGGAACCTCAAAGGCTCAGCAGCCCAAAGAGGAGGAAGAAGATGTCGAGATGGCGGTCGAAGAGGACGATGCTCCCCCGCCTGCTGTATTCACAGGGAAAAAGAAGGGGATGTCGAAAAAGGGGGGAGGTGGTAATGCATTTGCAGGTTTTGGATTGCTTGGAGACGAGGGAGAGGATGAGGAGGATGAGGAGGATGAAGAGGAGGCATCGGTGTTGACTGCTGAGAGAGGAGATAGCGAGGAAGAGGAGGCCCCGGCTATTAGTTTTTCTGGAAAGAAGAAGAAGTCCTCAAAGAAAGGAAGTAAGGGTGAGAAAACTTCGTTTACGGCCTCAGGTTTTGGTGCTTTAGATGACGACGATGAGGTGGATGAAGGGGCTGTGGTTGATAGTGATCACGAAAGCAAACCGATTGATGATAATGGCGACGAGCCTGTAATTGCTTTTACAGGGAAGAAAAAGCCCTCGAAGGGCGGAAAGAAAGGTGGGGCTGGTGGTTTTAGTGCTCTGGGTCAGGAGGAGGAGGAGAAGGAGGCGGATGAGGACGAGGAAGTAGATGCAGTAACATTTTCAGGGAAGAAGAAGAAGTCTTCTAAGACCTCCAAGAAGAGCGATGGGCACTCATTTACCGCATCGGGTTTTGGTGCTTTGGGTGAAGAAGATGAGGAGGAGAAGGAGAAGGAAGATGAGGACGAGGAAATCAGCAACATTACCTTTACAGGGAAGAAGAAGAAGAAGTCTTCAAAGGCCTCAAAAAAGAGCGGTGGCAATTCATTTAGTGCTGCTGACTTCGCTGATGAAGGGAGTGTCGAGGATTACTCTGCACTAGAGGCCCCTAGCGCCATTCATGAGACTGTTAAGGATGAAGGTTGTTTATTGTGTTTTTCTTATTTACGGTTAAAGATGTTAGCAATTCTTGGTAGCGAGTTGTTATCTTGTGTACTATGCCAATCGTGCCATGTCTTGTTCAATTTTTTCCTCAGAGATTATGTGGGTGCAATATCATCTTTGTCTTATCAGTAAATTTTAGCTTGGAGATATCTGTTGCGAAGTTTCTGACAATAGTTCCTTGTAAGAAACAATTTGGATAGAATTCTTTATTCCCTTCGAGCAGTGTGCATGCATGTTATAGCATCTTATATACATGCATCTTTAGATACTTTACTAGATATTCTACAATAAACTGGTGGATATTACGTAAAATGTTGCTGTAAGTGAGCACGTCCATAGATAATCTGCTACTTTCCCTTTATTGAACTTTAAGAATTTGAAGATATTCAGTGAGACACTTCATTGTGCATGTTTCTTCTTGGACATCTCTTGACAGGGTCTTTCTTAAGTAGATGGCTGGGGATCTAAGTGTGCTGTTTTGTCAAGTGGTTTTTTTCTCAAAGTAACAGAACAGATAGTACATAGCTCGCCTTTTGGCCAAGGGCAAGTTAGAATTTAACTAACTGATCGCCGGGCTGGACTAAATCCTTTTCCTTGCAAAGTACTGCAACCTTTGGATATAGATAGGCTGGTTTCTGTTCCAAATAATCAAAAGTCTGTGATTTGTTGATATTTCTCTAGTGATCTTTTCCTTGGTGGTGGAGATTCAGTGTGTTGAAATATAAAAATAGAAGCTACTTGTGGTACAGCCTGCTTTTTTTGAAAAATGGAGAGAGAATAAATATCTGAATTCTTCTGCGTGCATTGTTTATAGGTAAGAAGAAGGAAGACGTGGTAGAGACTGCAAAGAACAAGAAGAAGAAAAAGAAGAGTGGGAGGACTGCTCAGGAAGAAGACGACTTAGATAAAATTCTTGCAGAGCTTGGTGGAGGTCCTTCTGTTTCAAAGCCAGTTGAGCCACTTCCCAAGGAGGAGAAAGTTGATCTTCAGCCTGAGCCAGTTACCCAAGCAGAACCAGCGGCTGAGAAAGTAGGTGAAGAAGAACATTTGGAATCTGCTGCTGCAAAGAAGAAGAAAAAGAAGAAAGAAAAGGAAAAGGAGAAGAAGGCGGCTGCTGCAGCAGCTGTTGACGAAAAGCCTGAGGAACCAAAAGCAACTGCAGAACCTAAGAAGAATGAAGCAAAGGGTAAGGCTGCTGACAAGAAGGTTTCTAGGCAGGTCAGAGAGATGCAGGAGGCTCTTGCAAGGCGGAAAGAAGCTGAAGAGAGGAAGAAGAGAGAAGAAGAGGAGAAGCAAAGGAAGGAAGAAGAGGAGCGTAGAAGGCAAGAAGAACTTGAGAGGCAAGCTGAGGAGGCTAGGCGTCGGAAAAAGGAAAAGGAGAAGGAGAAGCTGCTAAAGAAGAAACAGGAAGGCAAGCTCTTAACTGCTAAACAGAAGGAAGAAGCTCGCCGGCTAGCTGCTATGAGGGAGCAGATACTAGCCAATGCAAATTTGCCATCTGCTGGTGATACTGGCAGTGCGCAAGCAAAAAGGCCCATTTACCAGACCAAGAAATCCAAACAAGCTCGCCAGCAGGCTAACGGTGCTGCCCCTGTTAAGGAGGTTGAGAGCGATGAACCTAGGGATATCCAGCAAGAAACTGTTAGTGAAGCTGATTCAATGGAGCCAGAAAAAATTGAGGAAGTGGAACTGGTAAACGCAGAAGAAAAGTCGGAAGTTGGTGATGCTGAAGAAGAGAATGGGATGGCGGAAGATGAGGACGAGGATGAGTGGGATGCAAAGAGTTGGGATGATGTCAATATTTCGGTCAAAAGCTCATTCGCTGAAGAGGAGGCAGACTCTGAGCCTGAAAAGGTGGCCAAAAAGGAGAGAAAGGGTGCAGTTGCAGGTGAGAATTGTCGATATGTCGCTAAAGAGCAGTGATGGTTCCTTATTATTTATTTATTTTTAATTCTTCACCTTATTGGTGCTAATTCTGTTTGTTTTGCATTTCATAGTTCCTCCTGCTGCTACAAAGTTGAGCAGTGCTCCCAAGAAAGTCGTTCCTTCTGAACATGTGAAATCTGAGGAGGTTAAGAAAACCCAGCCTGAGGCTGAAGTTGGAGAGCGGAATAAGACAAAAGGGACTGCCCCAGCAAAAGCTGGCCCTGGTCCCTCTCCAACTCCTAAACCTAGCGGAGAGAAGCTTCGTTCTCCAATTTGCTGTATTATGGGGCACGTTGACACTGGGAAGACCAAACTTTTGGACTGCATTCGGGGCACAAATGTACAGGAAGGTGAAGCTGGGGGTATTACACAACAAATAGGTGCCACATACTTCCCTGCTGAGAACATAAGGGAGAGGACCAAGGAACTTAAAGCTGATGCAACACTCAAGGTCCCCGGACTGCTTGTTATTGACACACCTGGGCACGAATCATTCACGAACTTACGTTCACGAGGTTCAGGTTTATGTGACATTGCTATTCTGGTGGTTGACATCATGCATGGCTTGGAGCCACAGACCATAGAGTCGTTGAATCTATTAAAAATGAGGAACACAGAGTTCATAGTCGCGTTGAATAAGGTCAGTTTTAATGTATTGTACTGCCTGTTGCTACATTTAGTGTGTGATAGGTCCCGGCCCTGGGCGCTTTGATTGATTTCCTTGTAAAGTTCAGACAGCAAGAGATTGACTGTTGCACTTTAGAAGATGAGCGTTTAGTGTTTCTTTGAAATGGTAAAGGCAATAATTCATTAACTGAAAGGGGTGCCAAGGAAATGTCTGCACAAGAACAAGTTCGGAATAGCGAACCAAGATGTACTAAAGAAGTGCGTCTTGGACTAAAGGAGAAAAATGCAATTTCTTGTGAAAATGTTTTTAATTACTGTTCCTCTGCTGATTTGGCTTGTGCAATATTTTTCCTCTGTTATGCAGGTTGACAGGCTTTATGGGTGGAAAACATGCAATAATGCACCTATTGTTAAGGCTATGAAGCAACAAACGAAAGACGTGCAAAACGAGTTTAATATGAGACTCATACAGGTTTCTAACTGTTCACTCATATCAGTTGTCACTGTACTCCTGTTTAGTAATTTTCCATTTTTTAATTGAAATTCTTTCTGTTTGTAGATTATAACTCAATTTAAGGAGCAGGGTCTAAATACCGAGCTATATTACAAAAACAAAGAAATGGGAGAAACGTTTAGTATTGTGCCTACAAGTGCAATCAGGTACATTTTTCTTCTCCGGAACTTTGTTCTGTAGCACCTGTGAAATTCTAACCACAAATAAATATCCAATTATTTTCTTGGTCTCAGTGGGGAAGGCATACCGGACTTGTTACTTTTACTGGTACAATGGTCTCAGAAGACCATGGTTGAAAAACTAACATATATTGACGAAATTCAGGTACATTTTGTTCCTTCCCCCTTCCCCAATGAAGTTGTTCAAGAATTCATGGATCTAAGTACTGATTTTGTTTCTTATTTATGGCAGTGCACAGTACTGGAGGTCAAGGTGGTTGAAGGCCATGGGACAACTATCGATGTCGTGTTAGTTAATGGGGTACTTCATGAAGGAGATCAGATCGTTGTCTGTGGTTTGCAGGTCTTGCATCTTAAAAGTCAAATTTTACCTTAAACACAGTTAGTTATTAATTTCCAATCTCTCACTTGCTGCTGTTTGCAACTTTGTATGCAGGGGCCTATTGTCACCACCATTCGAGCTCTATTGACGCCCCATCCTATGAAGGAACTCCGAGTGAAGGTGACATCCTCCTATTCCTTTTCATGCTTCCTCTCTCTTACCTTCTAGCTCTGTCGCAAGCTTACTACATTTTTGAAGGAAAACAAGAAAATTTGAGACTGGCAGTTTTACAGGATAAGTGAAGTATTCCCCTGCTTTCTATGTTAAGAAAGATTCTTGGACAGTTGATCTCCCTCCATGCCTAATTAACATTGGCCATAACTAGCTAGCAAGTGTTATTATTTAATTATTGTACAACTGATTAAGGGCGTGGAGCTTTTGGCCCAAAAAAGAAAAATATTAAGTGCATTGATGTTACTAGATAGAACTTTGCTTTACATAATTTTTTCTTCTTGTTTCTCAATATTGTTAAACCTATAGCAGTTATTTCCATGCTTTGGTGATTCCATGGCTTGTCCAATCTCAGGGAACATATTTGCACCACAAAGAAATTAAGGCCGCTCAGGGTATAAAGATCTCTGCACAGGTTTGGTTACATTGACTCTGTAGCTTTTGACTTTTGCAATTTATCCCTAATTACCTTTGCATGTACTAATTCCCCGTACTTTTTATTCCAGGGACTGGAGCATGCCATTGCTGGCACTGGTCTATACGTGGTGGGTCCTGATGATGATATTGAGGACGTCAAGGAAGCTGCAATGGAAGATATGAAGTCCGTAATGAGCCGAATTGACAAGACCGGTGAGGGAGTTTGTGTACAGGCATCTACACTCGGCTCATTAGAGGCATTGCTAGAGTTCTTGAAGTCCCCAGCAGTAAGCATTCCAGTTAGCGGTATAAGCATCGGGCCTGTGCACAAAAAGGATGTGATGAGAGCCTCTGTGATGCTTGAGAAGAAAAAGGAATTTGCCACCATCTTAGCCTTTGACGTGAAAGTGACCCCTGAAGCTCGGGAGCTTTCAGAAGAATTGGGCGTTAAGATCTTCATGGCGGATATTATCTATCATCTATTTGATCAGTTCAAGGCTTATATAGACAACATCAAGGAAGAAAAGAAGAAGGAAGCAGCAGATGAGGCAGTCTTCCCTTGTGTGCTCAAGATTATACCCAACTGTGTTTTCAACAAGAAGGACCCAATAGTGTTGGGTGTTGATGTCCTCGAAGGGATCGCTAAGGTAGTTACTTGTTTATCATTGTATCTTGCGTGGTTAAGAGGATTGGTTTCACTTGATAATTTCGTTGGGGCTTTGCCAGATAAAAATTTCTCATTACCTGCTTTTGTGACAGGTGGGGACTCCGATATGTATTCCTCAGAGGGAGTTTATTGATATTGGCCGTATTGCATCAATTGAGAATAATAAAAAACCAGTTGATACTGCCAAGAAAGGCCAAAAGGTGGCAATTAAGGTAATTCGGTGTTCCTCCATTGCTTTCCATAAGACTTTTCTGGTCTTTTTGAAGCAAATTAAATATCTGATTCTCTTATCAGATTGTTGGTAGCAACCCTGAAGAGCAGCAGAAGATGTATGGGAGGCACTTTGACTTGGAGGATGAGCTAGTGAGTCATATCTCGAGGAGGTCGATCGATATTCTCAAAACGAATTACCGGGTGAGTTTCCTGATTTATGATAGCCTGCCATGGCTTTTCATTACTTGTAAAAATGTTGTCGGTGCTGAACATCTCGGATCAGTGATGCTTATGAAATGACATGTACATTTGCAGGATGATCTTTCCATTGAGGAGTGGAAACTCGTCGTGAAGTTGAAGAGCCTATTCAAAATACAGTAAGATGGTTACGTCCCCATGCTTAAATTTCCTGATCCGGATCCTCCCAGACTCTCCAGGGGTTGCTGCTTGGGTGAAGGATTCTTCTAGCAGCCGCCGGGATCAACGATGAGAAGGAAGAACTAGGATCTCCTCAGCAGTAAATTGCCCGATTTCGTGAGGAAGACCTGACCCATAGGTCGGGGGTTCTTTGACGATGTTTTTGCTCTATCAAATATGTAATATGAGGTTGAGATACGAGGTTCGTGTGTCGATGCCGAACTTTTCGGATGAAGAGAGATGGAAATAAATTTGGTATTTCTGTCGGCAGACGCTAAAAATTATTTCTGGCACGTCAAGTTCTGTACTTAAATTTCCTTTTTCTCTGAGTTGAGGCTTCAATGGTTTCATCAATTTTGAGATTTTGTTTTTGTTGGATCAAATTAAAGGCCGTCTTTACTGTTGGTCGGAACATTATACACAATTTCTAGATACTCTTCAATGTCAGAGCCGCTGGTAATACATTTGTGCTCTGTCTCTCCAATTCTTAATGGACACCTAAAGAGCTTGTGGCCATTGAAGCAACTGAGTCTCAAGCCCGCTTGGTACAAACTTGGGAAACGCCAGTGGACTGTTTCCAACGGCGCATGGCGATGCCGATATGGCTAGCTCAAGAGGATCCATTTCCCACTTGGGAAGGTCTTTCCCTTGGGCGGTAACGGGGTGTTCCGACCGTCATACTCAAAACTACGAATCCATCTCCCGGCCAAGTCGGAGGCAAGCCATTCAATCTCGATCTACAGGATTCGCGTGGATCAATCCCGAAGACTTGGCTCAAGAAAATTTAAATGGTCTCATATTCAGAGATGGAAAGTCTGTTAGGTCCATAATGTAAACAATGGGCCCATTGAGCCTCAAGAAATCCCGTAGGTAGTCCAATATTGTTCTTTAATATAATAATTCACAAGCACATTATCAAGGAAAAGAAATAAAATGGTAATTCTACCTATTTAATAATAATAATCCTCATAAAATTACCACCACCCCACCTTACTAGTACTCGTATCCTAATGGACGTTATACCGTCTCTTAGTACACTAGACGAAAGCAAAAGGGATGAGATACATAATTTCGTACATTTAAACAGAAAAAGATTTACGTAAAACTTAATTAACCTTCCATGTGATATATTTAATCGACATTGTAAACTTGGATCAGGGTAACCGAATCTCAATTTTTGAAGCTTGACGTCTTAGATCACATCCAATTAATTCGTTCAGTTTCGGTTTAGAGTGCGCGGGAGCCGATCAATTTAGTCAGCCCGAATGTGACCGCCATTGCAAGCCAACCGCCTAGCAAGACCCTAAGGCAAGACCGGACGGTGGGTGCCTTCCCTAGCACTGCCCCTAACCAGCCGAACACCACTAGAGCGACAGTCACACACGCGATCACCACTCCGAGCCTGACCTTGTACTCCTTTATGAATGATGCCCCTAGGAGGGGCACCATTGCACCGATCGAGAACGCTAGGGCAGAGGCAGAAGCTGCCTGCAACGGGTTCGGCAGCTTCTCCTCCTCCCCGTCTTCTGTCCCAGCCACCTGGGCTCGGTCTAGCTCCCCGTTTCGGCTGTTGTTCCTCTTCATTTGGGCCAGCTCTATGTCCAGCTGAGAGTACACCGAAACGAACTCTCCTATGGCCATGCTGCAGGCTCCTGCCACGAGGCCCGCGAAGCCCGTCAATATCATGGCCTTGATATCAGTCTTGATGGCTCCAACGCCCATCATAAGGGAAGCAGTGGATACCAGTCCGTCATTGGCGCCAAGAACAGCTGCTCGGAGCCATTGGGACCGCTTCGAGTAGTCGAAGTCGTCCTCCTTTATTTTTTCGATGTCTAGGGTATGATTGGTGCCCAATATCGTGGATCCATTGAGAGTAGGAGTTTGGTTAGAAGCCATTGGGAAGGAAAGATATGGATTCAAATGAGCAATGAATTAGTGAGTATGTACGTCCTCAAGTGAAGGAAAGAATAGGAGAAGGAAATATTTAGATAGAGAAGTGTGTGTGGAGGGCACACGCCCCGACGAAGGGGTATTTATGGAGGGAGAATGATAGTGCATTGGTGGAGGGAGTGGCCTACTCACAACCCTGACATAATTATATGAGTCCTTATGTTGCCTAAATTTTTTTGATATATAACTTGAAATTCAATAGAGTCCAATTAATTCAATTTCAGTAAAATAGACTCATTAAAAGGTGAAACTCTAACAATTAAGAATTTTCTCCTTTTACAGGATTCGAACTTGAATCCTCATGAGAATAATGTCGAACCACTTGAACCAACCCTTATTTATATAACCTTTTTTTTTATATTATATCATATTATATATATATATATATATATACATATACACAAGAAAGAGGGTGAGTTGTCTATGCCCTCACTTATTAATTGAGATAATCAAAATTCAATTTTTGTTATGGATATATGACCCGTATTTTTTCATTAGTTATTAGAATTTCTATTTTATTTTGTTAGACCCATTAGCCTGAATCATATAATTGAAATTATTATATATACACTTAACATACTCAATTGATATAACGTGTAAGTGAAGGAAAATTTTAGAAATATTCTCACATGATAAAAATTGAAATTACTTGTATTAAAGTGAATATGAATTAGTGCTTAGTCATGTGTTTCCACTGAGTCAACAAAGTAATCGACTGATAAAGTTCTTATAATGCCATGAAGCTTTGCCTAATTTATATACTCTAACCCTTTTCTTACACATAGTATTCGTTGATGTAAGAATATTACAAGCTAAAATTTCGATTGTTCCAGTCATCTGCGGTGGATTCCACCATTGAACTACTCGATCACACGATTGAGAAACCATATGCACATCGTGACCAAGTTATCACAACAATTGTAGCTAAACTAACCAATATCTTTGCATGGGATATATCGATGCCTTTAAACATTTTTGCAGATGCAGTGATGATCATCATCTGTTGATCTTCTTCTTAATGTTAATTAATGTGTGTGCGATTCGCAAATTAATAATGAGATTGTGATTTCACTTCTGGGAGAACAAGTGAGCGGGAAATGAGTTAATTAGTGTTTTGTCTTCGTGATATGTTTATGCTTTTTTGGATAGTTATCCTGAAAAAGAAACCCTACACCAGTAGATAAAACCCTAATTAGGGCTTGTTGGGGTGCGACTACTTAAGATACTCATGATTTCAATATATATGATGAGATTTTATAGTCCTACCGTATTGTGGTAAACAAGAATTGCGAAACACACGGTCGCAACATCATCCTGATCCGAATTAATTACAAATCGAGACATCTTCAAGAGCAAAATAGTTGAATATGTACGATAGGGTTTGATCGGTGCAAGCTCATATACCGAATCCAGAGAAGGGTTTCAATATTGATAGGTGAATCCACATATAGAACTCCATACATATTAACGCGGAAATATTCAAGAAACCAAGCCCGGCCGAGCATCACCTGAATGTAGGCAAGCGGTTTATAACCGACCAGCTCTCAAACCGTATACGTAATTAATTTGTGGACACGATATATTTATCGATTCAAGTCAGCTTGTATAAGCTCTCGGAACGACAAACAACAACTGACAACGGGATTAATCAACTATTGTTGCCTCATGGAATGTAAGGGACCATAGTAATGAACACCTTCTCAAAAGGAGATGCATTGTATATATATCATCCTCGTAGTCCATATTAGTTAATGTCGATCATCGATCGTTTTTCTTTCTTTTAGCCACTAAGATCGATCATCGATCGTTCGAGGGATATCTATGGGGGTGGTCCACATCATCATGTAATTAGGACAAGTGAGGGGAGTCCCATTGGAAATTGCCCCCATTATTATCCTTTTTTTCCCCCTTTCTCCTTTTTCTGCATATAAAATAATTCCATATATGGATTTCTGATGAGGAGGGCACTCGATGGAACAGATTAGAGCAGCCATCGTCATTATCAATGGCGACAACCATGGTGGCAAAAGCATTGATTTTAAATAAACGTTAGTAAATTCGAGAGGAGTGTGCTTCCCACACGAAATTGCGTGTCTGATCATTTGCATTTCTTCAATTAATGATCAGTGCTTAATCTCCAAGATTCTTTAGATTTCTCCACTCGACTAGGTATCATTTTTATATGTGATACAATCGGCCTTTTCCTCTTTAAAATACCTCGCGAATTAATTAACCACGAAAATGTGGCTCAATAGCAAATTAAGCTTTAGTGATAGGACTTTACTTGCAGCGTAGCGAAATCCTTGAAAAATATTTTGTGATTAGAATCAAGCCGACTTCCGGACGATATATATTTTTAAAACAATAGAGTAAGAATATCTAGTTTTTCACCGAAAAATATAACTCATAAGTTAGTGAAACTTGAAAGATACCATTGATTTATGCTCTATTCCTTATCCTTTTTTTTAACAGTATGGGGGCCACTGATCGGCTTATTGCTTCTTGATTCATTTGCCCGATCACCTTGAGAGTCAACAAGGAAACAGCATACGCCACGATCGGAATCCCATTTGCGTATCGTATAGGCCCATAATATGAGTATGCTTTTTCGTTGGCCGACGGTCTCATGAGTTACTTCAGACTCAGCAAAGTGCTCGAGGAAGAGAAAGGATGAGATGGGCCAAAGGGCAGTAAGCTTTGAGGATGTGTCGTGGACGTACGCTATCCTTCACAGTGAAGGTGGGACTCACTTCAAAGCAGCGCGCGACACCAGCCGTATTCATAAGAGGAAAGACCACTACATCGAAAACATGGTTAAATTTAGGTAGCTTTGGTTGCATCGACGATCCTTGGTCGGGCTCGAAGCTTGATGACTACAATTTGTCTTAATAAAAGGAAGAACAGCACAGTGAAAAACGAATCATGTGCCAATGATTTTCCTATTTGCTTCCCAAACGAAGGACAGTGAAATACTGAGTGAGTCATGGCCATCGACCGCCTTGGATAGAATGCCAAGTGCAAAAAATAAAATGCACATTGATGAGGTGCCCTTTTCTATTTACTTTATGTTGTACGGGGAGACATTTTCATTTGGTGCTGATGTGTACGTTTTAAATCTTGAAGGGCCCCTAAGTTTTAGCTCACGTTTGGTTCGCTGAAATGAAATTGATACAGAATAGAATAGACATGGATTAGTCTAAACATGGAAGGGAATATAAATTCTGATGAAATTTTATTTGTTTGGTTGGAGGAAATAATAAAACTGATAATTATAATTTTGAAGTTTGGTTGGCTGGAATGAGAAATAAAAAGAACATAAATATGATGAAAAGACAGAAATGCCCTTCATGTCAATGTCAGATCAGAGCTACAACTCTCGTGGCCACTTCTCCTGGCTGATGAAGTCCTGTTTCCCCGACCCCAACGACAAGCATCTCCCCGGCCCCCCATGTCCCCCTCCACCGCCACCGCCACCGCCACCGCCACCGCCACCGCCACGGCCACGTCGTGCTCAGCTCATCGATTGCCTCTACCAGCTGCTTCGACTCACATCCCGACGATCTCCTCCTCGAGTGCCTCTCCCGGGTGCCCCCACCCACCCTCCCTGCCTTCCGTCTCCCTCGTTTGTCGCCGCTGGTCCCGGCTCGTCGAGCCCCTGCCTTCTCCGGCCACCGCCGAATCCGCGGACTCCTCCGCCCCACCACCTTCGCGCTTGCGTCCTCCGCCGACTCCTCCTACATCCTCGCCGCTTCCCTTGGCTTCTTCGACTCTAATCTGCGTGGAGGGTTTCCCTATTCCTCGCAAGTGACTCCGTCTTGCTGGCGAACCTCTACGGCTTGCCGCTTCTTCGATCTGGAAGCTTCAGTCTTCGATCTAGGATTCCTGAAGCAGAGTGGCATCATTTTGTAATATGTGATTAAAATGGAGGGTATTTTTGCCATTTCACACATATTCCGAATGAGATGCAAAATGGAGAATAGCCATGACTGATCTCCATGAGATGAATGCCAATGCCTGTTCTATTCATGATGGGAGGTCCGATCCGAAATGGCAATTCCGGATCGGTGGGTTCCCAAACGCCGGAATATGTATTCCGCACGGAATACATGAGGAAGGGAATATTAAATTCCCTGAACCAAACATGCCCATATGTCCTTTTTTTTCCTTTTAAATTTGCTTACACAACGCGTCAAAGTTGCTTTCTATGGGTGGATTAATGGTTAACCTCCAATGTGGGCAATGGGCATTAGGGATGCATTCATGTGATTGTTCTTATCCTCTCGGAAAATATATATAAATTATTCCATTCTTTTCTTCTTCTTTTTTGGCCACGGTAAAATTATTTTCTTAACTTTATACATAAAAATTGCTAAAGAATAATGCCTTTTCATCTGGAAAATAGTTGTTTTTATTAACTTCGAATAACTTATAAAATAATCTCTTTCTCTTTTTTTTTTCTCTGCAAAAATAATCACTTAAAATAATTCCAACTCGATAACTTGGGATTGTCCGAAATGACCAATGATGTTACACGTTGATTAAAGTTCACGTTGTTTTGTAATTCAAAATAGGAAAATGATTTGGACCACACACAGTACCAAGATTTATTTTGGTGAGAACATTGACCAAGTTGAAATTGTTAATTGCTCCCTAATCATCAGATATTAAGAGATTTTTTTTTTGAGGGCGTTGTGAAAATACAAATATATATATATATATATATATATATATATATATATTCTAACTCACAAGGATCGTGCAATCAAGACAATTTGAACGCAATTAACAAATACCACGCCATAATATCGGCATATGAGATTTGTAACTTTCCACGTGACATAACGAAAACTTTTCTTCTTCTTATACTCTATGTCAAATCAAGCTGCCTTGTAGTGGTGAATAGGATAATAATCTCCAGAGGTTATTAAAGACAAGTGAATGTGTCCGAAGAAATTAACTCCAACAAAATTGCTAAAATATAATGCCGATTGCATCTTAAAATTTGTCTTTTTGATCAACTAAAATAACACTGACATAACTACCCAAAAAATAAAAAAATACCACTGACATAAAAAAAATAATTTAGATAGAAAAATCGATTTTATTCCCACTTGACACTTTGGGATTGACAGGTAATTAAGATTAGTGGTGTTACAATACATACTACTCAAAGTTCGGGGGCTTTTGTAGTTAAAAATTCTTTTCGTGCCCGCAGTCATTTTTCTTCTCAAAAAGTACGTGACCAAGATTTTATTTTCCTAATTTTGGTGAAAGTATATATTCTCGGTGTAAACTTTGGTATCCGAAAATTCAATTGAGACCCGATGAATATAGTCGAATTGGATCGGCCCACTAAGGGATAAAGTTCTCATACCGTAGATTTTATTCGTTCACGAGGCTTGAAATCGATACTTTGCTTAAAGGAAATAGACGTCGAATCGCTTAAACTAACTCACTTAGGTTGAAATTATATATTTTGACCAATTTGAAAGTGTTACTCAGTAATAAGAAAGTGTGAGAAAGTCTCGAGTGATTCCACGTTAGCATAAACAAATGCGGCCAGTAAAATCAATATGTTTATTACGATTAGCAAATACATCATGCCACATTATACCTCCTTTACTTATAAAAGTGTAATCACATTGTCATTCTCATAGGAGATAACGATATATGATTACTTAAGAATTTGTAGTTTATGGGAGTTCGATTTAGAAAAAGGCAACTTTCACCGAAGTTAATCAAACTACACGGTTTTCTAATTACTAAAGATCTATTAATGGGATACTAATTTCTCTTTTAAAATTTTTTGGAGAAAATTTAGTATGCATGTCGTGTGTTCATCTTGGAACCGAATGAAATGACGCTGTGGCAATGTGATTTCCTTCCTAACATGACTACTTCTTTAGCTACTTAAAGAGCCCTCATCTCATTAGAAGGAAATGTCTCAATATCTACCTATCTTTTCTTGAATTATCAAAAGACAACAGGGTCGGTAACTTGCGAAAGCATTTCGGTTTCCTTAGGGTTCTGGATTTCTGAACTGCGAAATGAAGAACCCTATCCCCTTCAGCCCGCCCTACTTAAATTTTTTTTTCCTTGGAACTGGACCTAGGTCTAACAAAATGGTGATTCCACTATGATCGTGACAGTGAACACTCCGAATTCCAAGCATAAATTCTAGATAGTACACGATATTAATCATTAGCACCATGTTTCTGATTTAGAAGGTAATAATGATAACAAGGTTTGTCAAAAAATTCAAACTGCACGTGGATTTTCATATAAATAAATGAATGAATGAATGAAACTACGCTGCTTGTGGATAACTATATATATATATATATATTTAGAAGGATGCACATGCATCGTAAAGCAGAAGAAATTGATCAATAAGAAGATCCCCCAACGTCCGGTAGGTCGAGCTAGCTATAACTCAGCAATGTATACAAATAAAAAGATCGGTCCGATCTCACCAATACATGCTTTATTTTCATAATTAACCCGACTTCTAGGATGTCCGGTGGGTGACGCAAGAACGAGGTGACGGTTTTTGGCAGAAAAATGGACTTTTTTACACCAACACAACGTACATTGCCTCCGAGCCATATATGCTGCTTGAATTTGTAATGCCAACTGGTGGATTGGATCGAAGGCAGACCATTCTCAGTCTCTTGCTATTTCATGGGTTATAAATATCCACGTTGGATTCACGAGTTCACCATTCAACCGCCCTTAAAGTTCACAACAGGTGTCGCTGTGATATACATGGATGAGAGATACCATTGCTCTTTTCAGATTTCTAATTAACAATGAAATGTGATGTTATTGACAAATTATATTTCTCGTGAACATACTTTATGTGCTATATAAAGGGTTCGAGGAATATCTCATGACCAGTATTAACTCAATTACAGATGTCCAAACAGAAAATAAATCTTAACTCCTAGATTGAGAACACATTTGTGTTCCGGGGGAAAAAAAAAAAACTTATGTTTTTCTTCTTTGCACAAAGGGAAATGTCTGTCAGTGTCAATCAAATATTATATTTGGATTAGCCCAGCCCCACCACAATCCCCATCTCCAATAATTTCATTTCATTTCCGATTCATCGTCTCCCTTTTCCATTTTTGATACAACAACAATGGCAAAATCCTCGGAAAAGAAAGTTACACATGTATTTCGTGTTACGGCCAAGAAAAGTCACCGTGACAATCTAATAGGATTTAGTACGATAAATAGATAAGTTTAATGACAATTTTTATAATTACTAAAAAATAAACATTTAAAATAATTTTAAAAGTAAGTATTTTTTAAAATTAATTATTTTAATTAAAGTTAATGAAAATAATGATTATTAATAAAACTAATTATTTTAATAAAAAATAATTTATTAATAATGAATTAAAAATATTATTTTTATTAATTGTAATTATTAGAAATTACTATTTTAATAAATTAATAAGTATAATTATTTAAAAAATTAATAAAAAAAATTTCTTAACAAAAACATATTCTCTTATTATTTTAAATATAATGAAAAAAAATGTAACGAAACTAAAATTAACCCTGCTTAAAATAACCTTACATAAAACATATTTTATGCCATAAGAATAAATAACCTGGCTTAAAAAACCTCCACAAAAAATATACTTTACGCCATAATGAAAAATAACCATCTTATCCATAATCTCCACAAAAAACATATGTTCCACCAAAATGAAAATTAACCCTACTTAGAACAACCTCCACAAAAACATATGTTACACCAAAATGATAAATACTCTGCTTAAAACATATTTTCAATAATGCAACGACACTAAATTTAACCATAGAATCTTATATACAAACTCGTAACCATGTTTACACCATAACTAATGTTCTACATAATAATTACAATTAATGGTAAAGGGCTATAAGTGTAGAACAATTTAATCATTTCTGCATATTTATATACATTTCAAAAGGTATAATAGCTATCCTAATCATACTTCCGGCAACACCACCAGCCTAGTACATCGCAATGCTCCATACTTTGAAGTAAGGGAACCAACCTATCTGTTCCCACATGAGGCTTTCCCTCAACCAAAATACTTTTCGGAGCCCCAAAATGAACTAAGGTATTCATAACCTGAGATGAAACAACTTTCAATCAAGAATTGCAGAAAGTACAAAATTATATAACTGACTTGAAAATTCTTACCAACCAAACAACAAGATCCATGCGATCATTTAGGTTCGAATGCATTAAAATGAAAAGGAGGAAGAACATTCAAAAATAGAAGAAGAAAAATTTACCACTAATACACTCTCGCTGTTTCTTCCAATTCTAGTTACTAGCTTTCCATCACTCCAAGTACCTGCACCACCCTGCCATGTATAAGTCCTTAAAATTATGATTTAAATCAACAAGCAGAGCAATGATCAGGATGTAGTAGAAAACGAAGAATTAAGGCTGAAAAATCCTATTATACAATACCAAAAAAAAATGAAAATGAAATTAGCGTTTCATGCATCAGGATTCACGTATTATTACCAAAATTCCATGAGCTAAACATTTCAGATGAACCGGAACCGGAGGGGGGTTCGAGTATGTGTGCTGGGTTTGCTCTGCTTCAGGGTCGTTCTAGGAGAGTAGTGGATGGCATCTTTATGGTAATAAGTCAAAAAAGTTGAGGGCATTTTCGGATTTTCACGAGTTTTTCTGGATGCAGTATAGCTATCCTGCTCTACGTTCAACGGAGGCACACCTATTCCTTACGAAGACCTGAAAACTATTCCGACCCAGCATAACTATTTCATATTCCCATGTTCCCAAACGTCGGAATGAATATTCCGTGCAAAATACGTAAGGAATGGAATATGATTTGCCACGAACCAAACATGCCCTTAGTGTCTGCATGTTGGAGCATATTTCGGTGGAAGCCCTTTGAATGTGGGCAATTTTGGCTATTCACAACCAGCCAAATTGTCTTTTCTTATCCTCCACGAGCCAATCCAAAGTGCTATTTCTTTTGGGTGTAGCTATAAAGCTTTTGTTGGAGATGGAGGAGATGCCGTTTCAACAAGTAACCTTCGACGAGATACAATGGATCGAAGTTATGGGTAATTTGAGTCTGAACCGGTGTTATTCGCATCGTGAGTAGATCTTTATAAAGAACAAAAATGATGTGCAAAAATCACGATGAATTATGAAATCAAAAGCATTAAAGCTTCGGAAAGGTGTACTGAATCCTGTACTGTATGTCCACCCCGACTTACCTGCTGTGTACCTTAGATTGGACCACATAAGTCCTTATCGGATTTAAAGCATTCAATTCAACGCTCACATGAAAGTTCGGCTTTGGATAAGGTAACGAGAAAAAGCAGCTTATTTAGATGAGTCACATACTATATAATCAGAGAATAATTAATGTTACATCCCATGATGACCCCCATCACATTTTTGGAATTTTGGTCTGCATCTAATTGCTCTAGAACAGATTTCGGTTCGTTTGACCTAATTACATCCTAAGTTAACCCACATATGCAACTATTACCGATGTAGCTCAAGAGCACAACCTTCTTTTCTCAGCCATACATACAACAAGCACGACTGCTATATACAATGGATAAAGTTCGAGTCCGTACCTTTACTATCGAATGCACTGAGGTGTACATGCTAATTAGATTCAACTAATTTTGTTTCAGGGGTATGTCATTATGCCCTGTTGTTGAAGTCCAAGAAACTTGGGCGAGGCTGCCCGTCCAGACCTTGCTGCGCACCAGATGGAGAATGCTGCTGTGTTGGCATGTTTGGGTTGCCCGCCAAGTTGTGTAAGGGCTGACCCGGGGTGGCTGGAAATTGAGGTGGGACTCGAGCGAATGGGTTCCCATTGACAGCAGGAAGTTGGGCAGCTGCTATTTTGAGGCGCTGGACTTCTTCCCTCAATTTCTCGTTAAGAGCTGCAAAGAATGTGAGCAAACATAAATTTTTTATCGACTTAAGAAAAAAGAATCTTCATACCATAAGAACAACAATTTGGGGAAGAATGCGTTTTAAGATGACCACAATATTCACTATTGTGCATCAGGCAACTGAAATGCAAATTCCAAATAGGTAATATTGGAATATTTTGGTGTTCTGATAAAAATCGTGAGTACAAAGATCGTAAACTCTATCAATTAAGATAGTTCCATGAGGAAACCATGCATCCTCTCATTAAAGTTTTTCAGGCTTTGAGGATTTCTGTTGGATAAGTCTTTTGAATCTTTTGTTCTCTTTATGGTCAAACAGAGGCCAGATGAGTGGAGGTCTTGATATAAGGACTCAGGGAACTTTCATGGACAGAATATGTTCTCACATAATGGGCCGAAGAGGGCCTTCTAGTTCATCAAAGCCCCTCATTCATACATTCAAGCCTATTTAGGATTGCAGACTGGCACCTTGTCAAAACCATTTTGGTGAGTCTTGAAAAGAATGAATATCTGGCTTATAATATCAGAGTATAGATGATTAAGGAATGTATAGTGAACCGACAACTCAATGTATATACACCAACTAGAAGAAGATATTGAAAAGAGGAATACCATCTCGAAGCTGTGCCTGCTGTTCCATAGCCTGTAACCGCAGCTTGAGTTCCTTATTCTCAGCGGTTAACCCAGTGGTATCTCTCTGTGCAAAACCAACAAATCATATACTAAGAATGCCTTAATCCTTTATCACAGTTCAATTTTCTACACACATATCTTCTGTAGTTGGAAACGGACACAACAGACAGACACAGGAGTGACATTGAAACTACAAGCAAACCAAGTATCAAGCATACAGGAAAAGCATCTTAACCGTTAATCGAAGCCAAGTTTAGCAATGATACTCGTAATCAGTGGATTGCAGTGATGAATTTGGTAGCTGCGAAATACAGTAGTTCTTGCTACAAGTATGCCATGCCAAATCCTATTGTTGGCAAAACCACTTTCATGGAGACATGTCCCCATCGCAAAACCACTTTCATGGAGACATGTCCCTGAGACTGTTGCCTCTTTATCTGGCAAAAGATGTATCTCACAGAGCAGAAGCTACTATAAATAGTGCATTTTTCTGCTAAGGTAGCTTTTGCTTCTGGCCTGTATCTATATTTCCAAGTCCATTATCAGCTGGCCAGTAAATCAATGACTAGCAAGAAGTTCACCCAAATCAGTAGGTAGATGAAATTCTAACTGTTAATCAGAATCAAATCATCATTGAGGAAATAATTAAAAAGGAAACATATTCATCCACTTCCAAAAAGAACCCAAGAGAACATCCAAGAAGTGCCCCCCTGATCTTAGTGTTAGCTTACTACCATAATCATGTATATATGTAATAAATGAGTCTCATCGTGGCATGATTTCTCTATCTCAGCACTGTACTGACAGTTTCACATTCCATGCTATCCGAGGAAACTACCAGAGAGATACTGCCTTTCTTTCAATCTAGGAACAATTTAGTGTAAAAGTTTGTACATTTCTCACACATAAAGACAATTTTCTTAACAACGCAGTAACTTCTGATAAACCTCTCACTTCATAATCAATGAGTAATGGAGAGAAAGGAACTAAACAGAACTCGTACCTGCAGAATCGTGACCTGGGCAGAGAGAGTGGTCGCCTCGGACTGAAGTGTCTGTACTTTTCTCTCCAGCTCGCCAGTGTACCGTATTTTCCTCTCCTTAGAGCGCGCTGCAGACTGCCTATTAGCAAGAATCCTACAGTATCCAAAACATCAAATTAAGAAAGGTGACGGCCTATGTTCAACAATTCGATTTTGGGAGGGAAAAAGAGTTCACAAATTCATCAAGACCCGAAATTTGCAGTCCAAACTTACTTGTTAACATTGGAATAGCTCATAACCCCATATTTGAAAACTACAAGTGGCATAAAAGAACACCCGACAATCGAAAGTAGCTCAGTCTCAACTCATGACCCATGTAACATCCACAATCCAACTACTACAGCTTATGCGCAGAAGACTAGAGTTTCTTGATCGCCGGGCTTCTGCTTTTATACATCGTGATTACTTAGCACTCTCGACTCAGTTCGCAGTCAATGATATCAGACTACGGAAGCTGACATATTGAATTGAACTCACAGCACCATAAGAGCAACATATGCTTCTAAAGAATCAATTGGAAATGAATAAAGCTTGTACCTTTTAGCTCTCTTGGGGTCAATTAGGGCAAGCTCGGCCAGTTTGTCAGCCGCCATGGCCTTCTTCGCCCCATCGGATTCCACATCAAACAACGCCGTTGCGGAGGACAAGGATCCATCCATCGAGTTGCTGTGCCTGTGGTAAGATCTCTTCTCTCCCTGCGGCGTTGGAGGCTGCTTTCCGCCGCCGAATTTCTCATCCCCGCCTCCAGTCAAAGTCAAGCCCAGGCCCTCGAAGAAGTCCGAGTCCACGGACAGGCTCCGGAAGTGGCCGACGGGCTGGGAGGGGCGGGGTCTAGGGTTTGAGGAGGAGCCGTCGTCGGAGGAGTCGTGGGGGGCCGGGGAGGTGGGGACGCGGGCGGGGTGGGGTGGCGGGGGGGGAGGAGGTCGAGGGAGGAGAGGTCGAAATCGGAGGGGTCGAAGAGGAGGAGGTCGTCGTCGAGGTGGCGGAAGGTGGTGTCGGAGTGTGCCCGGCGGTGGTGGGGGCGGCGCTGCTGGGGAGTGTCCGCCATCTGGTCGATGATCATGTCCACAGCTACCAGCGGCGGCTTGGCAGTGAACTGTGGGGGCTGGTCCATGCTGAGCTGCAGCAGCGGACCGGCGGCGGCGGCGGTGGTTGGACGGTACGGTCAGTTGGGGGGGACTGGGAGCAAAAATTACGGGACAGGAAGGATAGGATGCGATGGGATTGGGATTTGGTCTGCGGAGGGACAACGGGACGAGGGCCTCGTGCCGTGGACTATGGTTTGATTAAGGCAATATTTTAACTCAAATCAACTCCCCGTTTAATCACAGCGGTTGGTTATTGTGAGACCCGATAACATACAACATTAGTTGACGGTCACAACTCATTTCCTATAAATACACGTAGATACATGTTGAACCTATTGACAATTAGGGGCCGTTTGGATTCAGAGTTAAAGTTACTTTGATATTGATATTGATATTGATATTGATTTTGATTGTGGAAAATGATAAATGAGATATGATTATAAATTTAATTTGGGAAACGTATGTTTTTGTTGTATAGTATGTTGAGTTAAAGTTAAAGTTAAAATTTTTGAATTGGAAAATGTGTATTTTTGTTGTGCAGTGTGTTGAGTTAAAGTTAAAGTTAAAGTTAAAGTTAAAATCAGGAATCTTTGAATCCAAACGGGGCGTTAAACTTGCTGATGATTCCATCAAATTGACAGATTAAGGTGATGTAGAGTTTTACGCTTATGAAATTTATATTAAACGTACATATTATATGATGTCCAAGATCAATTGGATACTCTAACTAAGTAATTATAAATTTACACATCGGCTATTTTGACATGACTCCTCAGTCATCATTGATACAGGGTTCTTCCAATTTGGAAATGATAAGAAAATAACTGCTCTAAATATGGTGGATATAAATATCGCATCGCACCACCTAATATTTCACTAACTCGGCGAATGGGCTATCCTCGGCGTGTTCTTATTTTTCTTTCATATTCCCATTGAAGAAAGTAATATAAAATTAAATACCTTATTTTTCGTTGTATTTTCACCCATACTTTTAACCGAAAGTTATCATTAAAATTGTTCAAAAAACTCGATCATTCACGGCCTCTCTGAACGCCCAAGCTAACATCCAAGTAGGGAAATGTTTCATCCTTATTCTTCTACACTACATATAGTTTGTATTTATCGCGTCTCTCGTGCCATCTAGTCTACATCGACCTCATGATAACACTCTATAATGGCGATCCATTCATTCTTTTTTCGCTCCATTTTATTTTATTCGTTTGTAACGTACTTGTATAGTCAACCACCACCACCACGTGGTTGTTCATCAATTAATCATTACTAACCTAACAAGGCACTCTAAAAATCTTTAATACTATTTTTTATGAAATTCATTTGTAAAGGGTAAACAAGTAATTTGAACTGAATTGTCTCCGGATATTTATACACCTAATATTCGAAAATCGATTGATCACCTCAACTAACCCAGAATCGAATGAGGTTAGTTCGTTAGGGGATAAAACTTTTTAAATAGTGGATTCTTTTTCCCCTTTAGCAAGAGTCGAATTTGAAATCTTATTTATGAATGAGAAAAATCGAACTATCTGAATCGCCTCACATTTGTGATCTTTGGTTATTTACCAACAGAAAATAGATCCTTCTCTTATTGAAGTGAGATCAAATAAAAAGATTAATCCCATTTTTTAAGATACGGTCTCTTCAATCATCATTAGCTTTGGAAACCATATCGTGAGAAATATATATTAATCAAGTTTGTTGGGACGTCTGCCTGCTATAATTTCCCTAGTCCATGTCATAGTAGGTGGAGTTGACTCGGTGCGCCGGAACCATTATTGAAGCCCGATATATATGGTTACTGTTAGTAGATCCCTTCGATAGCTCGAATTTAACTCGAACCTTATACAGCGCGATCGCTTCCATTGCCCTATGTGGGCAATGTCCACATCTTTCAAGTGTGCAAAAGAGCAAAGCATACCTGCATGCGCATGAGTATCAAAATCGAAATCAGATACTTTCGTCGCCCATTACAAGCAAAATGATTTGTTAAAGACTGTGATAGAGTAAACCCTAGCTAGGTTGATATATCATGTTTACGTTGTTTGTAAGGTCTAATCCACTGTTCTCACATCCTACCGTACGTATTATGTAGGGTCATCTCTCACGTGTTATAAGGAAACAGCGTGTTTAAGCTTATGATGGAGTCAAGCCTAGGCTGGACGTTCCATATGTTTAAGCTGGTCGATCGTGATGTTATAATATTCAAATGTTTGGTAGAAAGAATATCATTGATGATTAAGAAATTTATTTATACATATATATATATATATATATATTAACGTAGTCACTTATGTGCAATGCATGCACATGATGACATGTATACGTGTGTGCGTGTATATAGGTTGTCCTTTGGTAAAGGATTTGAATGCAGAAATGCAGGGTCAATGCGTTTAGAGATGGACAATTAATTGTTTTTCGTTTCTTTTGTTGGAAGGTTTTTCAGTGTATACTTTACTTTCCGGCCAACGAATTGGTTAATTTAGTTCAAACCGAATCGGTCCATTAAAAGAGTAAAGCTATTATAGTATGGAATTTTTTTTCATTCAGAAGATAGTTTTGTTGGAACTTGGAAGGTTAAATTACATTTGCAGAAAATTAATTAATTAATTAATTTTATAATATAATATAATGATATACAACAGCTATTGTTATTTTGTTCATAGGAAAGAATCGTTAGGTTTATTTAATCCTTAATATGAGAGGCGATGTATATGTTTATTCTGTGTGGTCAAAGGTAAAACGCGTATAGCAGTGTTGGAATTTGTCCTTTGGGAATTTGGTACTCCTCCTCCATATGGAAGTTTTTTCTTCGTTATGTGTGTACATTAGGAATGGTAGAATAACCAATGGACACGCTCGGCCGGTCTATCGCGCGTAGTAATTAACCGAGACGAACGTCCTGCGTAAATGTTCTTTGAAGGGCTCGTGCAAATTCATAACCTTAATCGAGAGGACGCTGCTCGGAAAAGCAAGAAGGAAGTTCGTCCGCAACATCCCTGCAACTCAAACCTTCACAAGAAGCTACAGGGCCAGACTGGAACATCATCAATACGGATGCATCCTGGAACATCAGCAGCTCATGCCTTTTTGGAGTCCTACTACACCCTAACGGCCCTCCAACACTTTCATAGTTCTAGATCTCGCATGAAGAGAAGCCATTACAAGCAGATGTTCGAGTTGCACTCCTCGCCTTAACTATTGCGACAAAAAGAGGATTCAACAAGATTTGATTACGTTGTGACGCCTTGCTTTACTTTTAATAGATGCCATTTTGCACCCACATAACTCTCCGTGGAAGATTAAGAGCATAGTATCGGATATTTGCTTTACTCTTAGTCGTTTTTCGAATTGGGTTTGTTCTTGGATTCCTAGATCGGACAACTCCCTAGCGCATGACCTGGCCAATACAGCTCAAGGTCAAATTTTGCCTCATTATGTATTTTTCAGGAGTATCCGATCCTAACTACTATTGTAGACGCTACTTCTAATTAATAATACTCTTTATTCATAAAAAAAAAAGTGGTATCGTATTAGAAATCAATGGCAAGAAACGTACACAAGCTTCTATTTTACCCAACCGAAGTACATATGCTTCTCACCTTTTCGATGTGGGGGTTGCTTTCACAGTACATGTTGAAAAAGAATAATGCATGTGTCATATGTACATAGATATAGCCTCCAATTATTGTACGACAGGTTATTGTAGCGGAGTCCACATAACAACACAACTTGGCAATGTCCCATATTTTTTTAATGGATATTCATTAATTTAATATAATGACATGAAAATTTTAATTTAATAATTAATAAATGACACGGATAATCTTATTACTAGAATCTAATCTATAACCTCTATATTAAGAGGCAGAGCACTCCCATATTTTTAATAAATGGAAATTCATAGTCTAATATAAAAAAATGAAAATTTTAATTTTAATAGCTAATAAATAGTACGGATAATCTCATTACGAGAATCGAACTTATAACCTCTTGATTGAGAGACATATCACCCTCCACTGCGCTATAATGTACCATAGTTTCTTATGATAAACGTGACAGTTGACAATCAACTAATAATTTCTCATATGAATAGGCTAGATGCCAGCTTAGGCAAGGGCTCTAAAGCGAAGCGTCCCAATATGAAAGCCCATGTATATTGGCCCAACCCTATCATGGCCCACTTCCTCGGCATGTTTGCTTAACAGATCCCGGTTTGTCTTGTTGCATGTCGCGAGCCTGTTTTCCCAATCCGGGCATTTTTTGCAGCAGAAAAACAGAGGGATTATGTTCCACATCAGATCTTTAATAACAACTAACAATTCGGAGTCATTTAGCATTCATTACGATCATCGGCGAAACCGAACCATGTCGAACAGAATGGCCTTACACTGGAGTAGATTTTCATCCACTAACCAAGTCCAACTAGCTACTTAAGGGATATAAGGACAACTATAGCACATCTCCTAGAGCTGGCACTAAGTAAACCGCGATAATCATTGGGCTGAGTCGAGTATTGATCGGGTTTCTTAGTCCAGTACACATTACTAGGAACGAGTAACTAATATGAACAACTAATACAAACCCCGCATTGTCCAACCCAAAGGCTCAGCCCTGTCTAGTTCAAAGCCGCTTTGGCTTGGAGAGTGCTGGGTCAGGACTCAGGAGTCTTCATCAGGAATCTCCTTCAGGGTCCTCCTCAGGGTCTTCTTCACCAAAACCATTGGATCCCCACCATTCGCCTGAGCCTAGTCCCATGTTAACATCGTCATTGGTGAGGGAACGAAAAACTCGATCGAAATTCTACGTCAGCACCTGACCATAGCCCCAAGAAACCTTATGCTCTCTCAATCGAACCAAGAGGGCTAGCGCCTTCTACACCTGCATTTGGTTTTGCTTATTCTCCTTGTACGCTCGGATTTTCTGGGTTCGAGATTAAAAGATGACTCGGGAAGCAATGGGGCTCGAGAGGCAATATGAGTAGCTTCCTCCATCTTGAGATTAGATAATTCTAATTCAAGAGCTTGGATACGAGCTTTGATCCTACTCAACTCAGCATCAGACTCCGACTTCAACTTCGAGGCATGCATCTCTTTGAGCTCCTGATAGTCCTCCCACCTAAGCTCCTCATGGCTCTTATCAAAATATGCGGGCATTGCCGATATGGACTTGAACTTCCCTGCTGGTTGTGTACCGCTTCCATCATCTTGCTCGAGAGTCACTGCATAGGCGACCACTCTACTTCCTCGATGTTGCTGACCCCGAAACCTGGCTGCCCAAATCCAGCGCCACCAAGAGTTGGTGTTGTGGCCTGACTTCCTGCATTATGCACAATAACTCAGCATTAGGAGAATAATCTCAGAGAATCTCGAGACCGAAAGATAATACAGTTCATTGACAAACTGTCGTGATTAACCATAGATGAAAGTAGAAATAACAACCTATCCGGGATCCAAAAGGAAACGATGATGTGCCAAATATGTTTGTTTGAGCGAGGGCGGGAGCAATACATGAAAACAATGGGGAGGATTCCCAGGTAAAACTGAAACTGAATCCTGCGGCACCCCGAGTAGAACCAAAAATTGAAGGAGATGTCTCAAATGTAGATTGACTCGCTGTAGCAAACACGGACGAAGATGAACTAGCAGAAAAAAGCAAGAGTTGATGGGGTACCAAGCACGGAAGTTGCAAATGAGGGCATAGAACGAAAGAGTGAAGAAGCAGGTCCTGACCCAAAGCCCGAGCTCACAGGTTTTGGAGCAAATGGATTGGATGTCATGGAAGAGAACAAATTGGAGGCAATGGTGGAGAAACATGGATTCGACATTTCAGTGGAGGACAGTCCACCAAATGCAGGTGTCCAGATGGAAGAAGATGCACCAAAGAGATTACAACCAGCAGATTGACCAGCAGGATTTGATTCACCTGCGAATTATCAGAAAAGGTATGCATGTAAGCACAAATATAAGAACAAAGCGCAGATATAAGAACAACTAATATCATTTTTTTTCCCATTAACAGCCTTAATCCTACCTTTGTCACTCAACTGATAGTCCTCCCACTTAAGCTCCTCATGGCTCTTATTAATACATGCGGGCATGGCTGATACCGACTCTAACTTCCCATCAAGTTGTTCACCACTTCCATTATCTTGCTCGATAGTCACTGCATATGCGGTCACTCTACTTCCTCCTCCTTGTTGCTGATCCCCGAAACCTGACTGCCCGAATCCAGCACCACCAAAAGTTGGTGTTGTGGCCTGACTTCCTACATTATGCACAATAACTCCGCATTAGGAGAATGATTTCAAAGACCCTCGAGACCTTGTGTGAACTTGAATAAATATGATGATAAAAGTCCGTGAAAATAGAAATAACAACCTATCCGGGCCTCAATAGGAGATGATACTGCAAAATGGCTGCTACTAATAAAAGCAGATGCTGACTGTTCAAATGCTGGAGATGAACCAAAGCAGATGGAAGGGCTGCTGGAAGTCCCAAAAGGAGTTTTCGAAACCCCAAAAGCCGGACTACTTGAGGCGGCGAAAGCAGGAGTGCTAGAAGCCCCAAATGCGCCATTAGGGCCGAAGACTGAGGAAGTTGATGCGCCAAATGCAGGAGTGCTAGAAGCCGGACTACTTGAGGCGGCGAAAGCAGGAGTGCTAGAAGCCCCAAATGCGCCTTTAGGGCCGAATGATGCACCAAATGCAGGAGTGCTAGAAGCCGGACTACTTGAGGCGGCAAAAGCAGGAGTGCTAGAAGCCCCAAATGCACCTTTAGGGCCGAAGACTAAGGAAGTTGATGCACCAAATGCAGACCCTATGCCACCAAACGCTGAAGGGGGAGTTAGACCAAAGGAAGGCATGGTTGTGGCTCCAAGGACAGACGTGCACGAACACAAACCAGCAAAGCTTATCGTATTTCACTCTCAGAAAATCTCACATTTAATGAATATCGATAAAACTAAGTTAACAATTTCTCCAGCTAAAGCTTATGATTCATTTATGGAGATAACATTTTGCTAGGAAAATACATGAAAAAACATGATAAAAATAATAAAATGCAGTGAGCTACACAACTCAGAGAAGATAATACCTTTGTTCATAATCCATCCATGCAACACATGTTTTCCAGATACAGGAAAAGAAAAAACACATACGTGCACCTTACGGCGTATAAAAGGCATCACTACCTACTCATACGGCGTATTTCTGAAAAGCCTGCTCTTCAAATAAATTTTCCCACCAAAGTCACCGTGTAAAATCCATTATTGATAACATATCCAAAAATCTATAACCATAGGCCATAACCCTTTGGCCTCAACACTTGGAAGGTAAAAAAGTTGGGTAAACAGAAGAGTGACAAAAACTAATAACATTTCAAAGGGGGAAGATACGTCGACTTATGATGATGGCTACCTCCAAGTGCGGACGACGACGAACTTCCTACAGCAGGAGCAGAAGACGCTACTAAAGCTGGTGATGATGACGCACCAAACACGGGTGCTGAAAATTGAGTAGCACCAAAAACACAATTTGATGTTCCTGCAAATATGGACGGCCCCGTTTGTGGCCATCCAAAAGGGGTTGTCGTTGTACTACCAAATGGTTCGGGTTTGGGCGCCAAAGGATTGTTTGTAGTACTTGACTGGCTGAAGACCGATTGGGACAGAAGAGGACTGCTCGATGACTGCCTGAAGGGGCTTGTCGACGAAGACTGCCCGAAAGCTGCAGAAGGAATTCCCAGTTACTATTGACACATTACCAAAATGCAGATATGTATATGTACATACACACATATATATATAACAATGATTAGGCCATTGAGCTTGCACCAGAAGAACCAGACGTCGTCCTAAAAGAATCCATTATACAGCACATTATTATGAGCAACAATGATAAAGTCATGTATGGATAGAATGGAGTGCTCACGACTTGGTGCCCCGGACATCTTTTGCCCCCCCCCCCCAGTTCTCTAGAACTAGCTCAAGCATAAAAGAAACGGAAGGAGGGATAAAACATTCCCAGTCTGTTCGTCTCTGTCGTGAGGATGATCAGATTCAGAGGTATATTTCCAGGAGGGGGCTGATCGGAGGTTCGGCACATGAAAAGGTTTTACAAATAGTGTGGTGCTGTGGGCTACTTTAGTCAGAGCTACTTTCGACGATTCCATTTCCATCAATAATTGCATCCTTTCTTTCTTTTCCACATGCCATCCATTTTACTTAATAAACAAGTCATGGAGCCCCATCCATTTTATTGAAGAGATATACTTCTCTACGGAGCCTCATTAAAAGGGAGTGTCGCCTCATAAAGGCCAATCATAAGTGTGCCATGTTCGCAGTTCGTAGGATTATTGTCGGTAAAAAAATGATAAGAAATTTATTTTTTTTAATATAATAAAACACCTATTAAATAATAATATATTTATTATTTTGGATAAACTAAGACTCTAATAGACTATATTCATACACGGTCTCTTATTTGAGTTTCTGAAATAGATCCATCATTATCACATGCTCGTCACATCATTTAAAAATACACTTAATAAAAAAAAAAGATTCATCATTCTAAAGTCTAAACGTCACATTTTTTTTGAGTTTCTTTATGGGGCCGTATACATATAAAAAAAGGCCAATTTTTTTTAAAAAATAATTAAATAAGGGGAGGGGGGAAAAGCTGCTTCTTTTCCTCGCATGGGAGACGCCCAGCCTGACAGGTCTCCCACCCGTGTCACGTCAGCCTCAGAGACGCGTGAGAGATCACTCAGGATGCAATCTTATTAAATAGAATAAATTTATTTTTTTGAGTCTCACTTTCAAGGAGGATCCTTATACTGGTAGCAGTCTTTTATTTAATGCACTACTTACTCTTTTATTTAATGCACCGCTTATGGAGCTCTTGCGATGCACCGGATAAAACGTAATCCATTTCTTTTATTTTTTAAATTATATTATCTCACCTTATACTTATTGTTATTTAAGCAAAAATTCGATTTTGTAATTATCATCTTATTGATAAGATGTGATTGAAAAATAAAAAATATTTCTTATTTTTTATTTAAATATGATATAATTAAAAATAAAAGAGAAAAGTTAAAAGGACAATATTATTCTCTTAATCATATTTTTCCTTATTTTTTTCATCCCACGCATCAACCTCTCCTTATTTTTTTTTTCCTCTCAACCTTTTAATATCACGTTCTATCACTTTTTTTTTTCAAATTCCATCTCCAATTTTTACTTTTTATTTTTCTTACCCTTAATTTTTCTTCCTATTCCAAACCGATTCCTCCATGAGTGTATTATAAAAAAATCATTATAGTTGAAATGCAATGCACACGGCCTAGTTCGTGTTTGCATAGTTTCTAGCATATCAATGGGTATTTTAAACTTTTATGAATCGTAATTTAATAATAAATAAAAATATATTACATTAAATAGAGTTAATTATTCAAAAGGGTACGACCATTACACTTTTTTTCATATTCTAGCCCGACATAGGGAAAATTACACAAAAATACATGACATGCTGGTTTCGCGTCTAACTTGCCATCAATTATTCCGTCAAAATTGACGGAATAAGCTTACGTGGCATTTAACAGTGCCACGCGGCACACGCAAGCAAGTGGGCTTCAACTAAATTTTAATTAGTAAAAAATTCGATTTGTTTACATATGAATCTGCTATATGTATTTGGCTATTCTCGTATGTACTTTTTATAGCGTCTCGTTTCCTCTTGCGGCACACTGGTGTCTAGGTTGCCAATTATCCGATGGGATGCGGCCGTCTTGGATCATGAGCAAGATGGGGAGAGGGAGAGAGATTAGACAAGGAGAGGCAGAGGGGTATTGGAAGGTCGCAATGGGACTCGAAAGCAACTAACACATCTCCTCGAGGCACTACGAAACCCGGATAATCAAGTATTGATCCGGCTTCTAAGCCCCGTACACATTAGTAGGAACAACTAACTGATATGAACAACTATTACAAACAGGACGGAACCGGCATTAAGGATCGAATCTAACACGAGCCCGCGATGGACCCACACCGACTGAAGAAACTGATCACTCGCTTAACATGTTCACTTGTGCAGGCCACAGTCACAATTCTCGCTCCCTAAGTCACCAGCAACACAAGGAGGCTCTCCTCTTCCCTCTCCATACCAACCCGACCTCTTCTCGACAAGCTCATTCAAGAAAACATCGAGCTTCTCGATGGTAACATTTGGCATGACAACAGCATGGGCGATATTCCCTTCACAAGCGAGCTGCCACATCCTCACAAATTCCTCATCCAGTGGCCGCTCGAACACAACGGTGCTGCTGAGCTCATTCAGCATCGCACTGATCCCGGCCCCTCGGAGGCGGTCTTTGAGGTAGTGGGCATTCCGAAGGCATTTCTGAACTTCCTTCTGGAACCCTTTGTAGCCTTTCCTGTTGAGGGTGTACCAGAGGAAGATTGGAGCATGGCCGTTTCGGCTCCCCATGATCGTGGCGTCCCGTGATGCCAGGTACTCGACATTCCTCGAGAGCGCATTAATGTGCTCCATCCTTGTTATTTGGACCCCGCATGGCATAGGGCATCCAACAAACTTGTGTCCTGAGACACTGACACTCCCGATCGGCTTCTTGAATGAGACTTTCGGTGCCTGACAAAGGAGAAACTCATTTACCACTAGGAAGAGAATATCTTTCAATGCTCGTCCTTGCAAAAACAAGAGGTGCTGGAAATGGGATGACTTACCCGTTTTACAAAAGGCATCATAAGTCCAAATAAAGCTCCATCACAGTGTATGTAGAATCGGTCATGCGTAAATCCACTTTCTTCTAAAGTCTGTATTACAAGGTCGAGATCGTCGACAGCTCCTTTGACGGTAGTTCCTGCAAGTACAAGTAAAATGTCAACTCAAATCTGCTATATATACATAAGTTGGTTGCTATACGGGCATATATATCTGAGGAGAGTAGACAGAAACACAGAGAGAAATCTACCTATATTAACATTTATGATGGCTGGCTTGTCCTTGTTTGCCTGCAAATTGGCTCTAAAATCGGCACAATCGATTTCACCAGACACTAATGTGCCAACTTTAACACATTCCATTCTGTACATTCGTGCTGCTTTGAAGACGGAATAATGCGATTCTCTGGATGCATAGAGAATTCCTTCTGGAAAGACTTCCCTCCTGCATTATCGATTCTGTCATTAATTCATCTTTTCCATTCAGAAAGTACGTGTTCTAATCAAACTCTAGAAAGATAGGAAAATTCCAAACTTTCTTCATACTCACCCCACTAAAATTCCATGAAGATTGCCTTCGGTGCCACAATTTGTTATATATCCCCAGTATTTGGTTTTCTCTATCTCCCACAAACGGGCAAACCAATCCAAAACGCCGACTTCGAACTGTCTCGAATGAACACCATAGTTACTCTCGATAAATGGATCGCCGAGATTATTGATCGAAAAATGCTGCAGTTGTGCGAGAGCACCGTAATCGAAGTCTAAGTTATAAGGATAGCCTGCAACAACAGTATCAGTTAACGAACAACGACCGATCCGAACGTAAACAGCAATCTGTCCGAGTATTGTTCATCTACCGGCTAAATTTATGTTTTCGATTTCTCCTTCGTCGAGAATGTTCCAACACGCGCTCAATTTCACAAGACGAACAAGATAGAGCAATCAGGCTGCATTACGGAACAGAGTTGTGGATGGCTTTTACCTAAATGATGCTTCGTCCTTTCCATAAGAGTCTTCCTGTAACGAGCCAGAACGCTCGCCATGTACGCCTCCTTGTCTCCGGTGAACTCATCGTTCGCCTCGGGCTCTGTCACGGCGAGGCAAGACGTGTGCACATTTCTCCCGAGCACGATCTGCCCCCGCCCCTTGCTCTTCTGCTCCCCCTCCTCCTCTTCGACTCCGCTGTCCACCGCTCCGCCGCCGACCACCGGCGGCAGCGGCTCCGCCACCACGGCCGCCTGATCGAACTCGCCGGACATTACCTCCGCCGTCGCGCTCATTTTCCCCTTCCTCCGGTGACTGGCGAGAACCGATGGACGGCGAGAGAGAGAAGTCGGCAAGTCGCAAACTATTTATAGGCGGGAAGGAAGGAAGAGACGGTCACGGTGTTTGTGAGAGCGTTGGCAACTAACTCCTCCCTAACGGCCGTGACATGCCATTTAGCCCTGCCGGGATGACGACCGTGATCAGCTGCAAGCCGCCCATGCATTAATCGGCAGCGCCCGACATCAACGCCGTCGAAAGGCGGGGATCTGCCGTTAAAGGCCAGGATTCCGGTGGACCCACGCGAAGATTCTCTTAAATTGGAGCAGGGCTCACGTGCAGCCACTGTGAATCTCTCGTTCCAAGAAGATGCTCTCATGGGCGTGGTCCCACTCGCTGGCATTCGCGCAGCGGGCAACAGCTAATCACTGTCCTCCACGTCAGCATGGGCGGCCAATAGCAGCCCCTGGTGCGACGAGGCCAGCTGCGTTGGGTCAGCTAAACTAAACTACCTTTTTTCTTTCTTTTACTTTTTTTTTTCTCTCTTTTTCCTTATTTTTTCTCTCTAGTAAAACTAAACTAGAACAGTAGCTATATGCGTCGCCCCCCGACCCCTATTTATCCAACAAACGAGGTAGTCATTGGCTTTTAAGGTTGCCAACAACCTTACCTAGGCCGATGATGACTGAATATGAGCCACTACTGTTTCCTTACTCTATTCTCCTCTCTTTTCAAAGGGCGTGATGGGATGAGTCACCACCGCATCAAGTGACAATCCCTGGGGTTGTGGTGGCCAATAGTGGACCACGGTCGCCATTTTCTCTCTTTGTTTCTCTTCTTTGTTCAATGATTTCAACTTCTTTTTTATTTTTAAAATTTATCAAATTAAATAAATTATTTTTAATATATGAAGGGGTCCTTATATGAAAATTTTATGTAAAATGGTGATCTTATTCTGTAACAAACAACTGTATGGCCTTAAGGAAAAAAAGGCCAAAAATCATGACTTAATTGTTATTTTTGCAAAAATAAAGATTTGATCAAATCGGTCAATTGGAGTTAAGTGCATATTTGAGACTAAATGTCATTTTTCTAAATCTCAACGGAGCTCTACATTTTACCAAAAATAAAAAAAAGTATTAATTGAAAATAGAATTTGTTAAAAAAATAATGTGATACTTTCAACTTTTTTAACAAAGAAAGATAGAAGAGAGTATAGTATTAAGTGAACAATATTGTCATTCAATGCCTTTCTTTTAGTTTAAATCGTATCATAGTTAAACAAAAAATAAGTTTCACTTATCAAAAGAGGGTGTAGTGCAGTAGCACGTGCTCTCGGCTGTTGACTTATAGGTCGCATGTTTAATATCTAGTGGGATTATCCCTATCCCTTTATTAATTATTTATAATTCATATTTCATTGTACTAGATTTTGTGCCTCATTTATAATTGAAAAAAAAAGAATAAGTTGTACTTTCGAATTTTTAACCGCATTCTATAAATAAGGTCGTAAGTTACAAAATTGAAATTTTGCTTAATTAATGGTACAAGATAAAGAGAAATGCAAAACTAAGTACAAGTTTAACACACAGTACACACACAAAAAGAAGAAGAAAAAGAGAAAAGGAAAAAATATGTATGATGAAGTTTACCAAAAAAACACGTACATGAACCAAAGCTTGGGCGGCCCAGCAGTAAAGTAACCCAAGGAAAGGATCGAGGGCCCCCAAAATTTAGGCACCATCCATAGTTTACTAATATTATAATTAAAATTCTTTTTGGAGCCACCGGAATGCCATTGGCGTGATTATTTATTCCGTACGCCGCTAGGAGTTTACGGAGCCTCGAAAATTAGTCAAACGAAGCTCGGACATCCCGGGTTAACAAAAATAAATAAATAAATATTATAGTTAAAATTTTACATAGTTATATTTATCCATATCTCTAACTTAATCAGTAATAAATCTCATCCTCCCTAGTCACTTGTATCAATTACTCAACTACATCCTAATCACTTCCCCACCATCTTCGTTTTTATCTCTTTATAATTCCAAATTAATTCTTATTTTTCCAACATTCTTGATTTTTTTTTGCATCGCTGACGATCTTGTTTATTTTTGAAATTTTCTCCAAGTCATCAATGTTTTCCCTTCCATTGATACTCTTTAATTCTAATTTACTCTCTAATTTTGAATTCTTTTGTATAAACAAAGTGTGGATTATTATTATTACTACTACTATTATTATAATTTTATAGTTTTAAATCTACTTTTCTTCAAGAACATTCTATTTTTTGTTGAAAAGTCTTGTAGCAATAAACGTATAATTAAGTACTTGCGTTGAGTAATCTCTTTTGCAATAATTTCAAAATAATACTAGAAAAGATTATCTATAAGAATTTAATAATCAACTTCTTATTTAAAATAATAAAAGAATGAAATTTAAATATTAGCTTATTTTTTAATCTTATAAAGAACCAAAAGGCCTTGTAATTAAGTTTGGCTTTGCGTCAGCAACTCTCTTGAGCCGCCCTTCACCGAAGGTACACCGACGAAGTGGGAAACTATGCAAGGGCATGTAAAAAAGAATATGTTGCTCTGGAAATATATCATATCGATCTCAAAGGAACCAATTACACTTCACGTTATCCCTTCATTTACTTAGTCTTATAAAAAGGTTCTTTTACAATTCTTTAAAATGTACCGGCGTCCAAAGATCACAATGGCTTGGTTTTTCAATTAAGCGACATTTAGAAAGGCCTTCTATAATTCTCGATCGCCTCAATATCTCGTTGAAATTTCTACATAGATAGTTGGGAAGGGAATATCGTGTAATGATATAAACTTTTACTTAAAATTGACATTGCATTGATTCACACTTATGATATTTTTCATACCCGTTAATTCTCTCCTCCTATGTTTTCACTAGACCCGAAAAAAAAAGAATACACACTTAAAAATTTGAGGAGAACGTGGAATCAAATATCCAATTTTATTATTCTAAGTTGCGGCCGAACATATGAATGTGGACTCCCACTCCATTTCGTTTTAGCAAGCCTAGGAGAAACTTTTGACCAAGATAGAGGAAAATAGAATGGTATATTCATTTCAAATTTTATTGTCCTCAAGAAATAGATGAGAAAATTATGAAATTATGTTTACTTGTTTTACTTTTACCAAAAGAAGAAATAACTAATAAAAAGCAAAAAGTAAAAAAATAATTAGGAAGAAAAATAAAGGGGAGAGACTAGAGAGAGAGAGAGAGAGAGAGAGAGAGAGAGAGGGACGGAAATTAAATACACTGTTTCTTGCAAAGAGCGATCCTTTTGGACGCTATCAGGTTCTCCTCCGCCTCAAACCCTCATCGCCCGCCTTCTCTGCTGAGCCGCCACCGTCAGATGGACGCTGCCTCCGCTCCGATCTACAACCTCCCCGAAGACGCCCTGCTTCAGATCTTCTCCTCCCTCCCCCTCCGGCAGATCATCGTCTGCCGATCCGTATCCAAGTTCTTCTACCACCTCCTCACCTCCCCTTCCTTCGTCCACCACCTGCTGATCCCTTCCGCCTCGCTGCCCCTCCGCCTCATCGCTCTCAGGCCGCCTCACCACCACCACCACTACCGGCATACCAGCCGCCACTCCTCGCTGCCGCAGCAATCGTCCTCGGTCCTCCACGCTTTCGACCCCTGCGAGGACCGATGGCTCGGATTCAGCTTAGGGTTTCTCCCTTTCAGATCTCTCCACCCCGTTGCGGCGTCCTCGCTCGGCCTGGTCTACCTCTGGGGCGACTCGGTTGACTCGCCCGAGTCCAGCAGGTCTCTCGTTGCCTGCAACCCGTTGACCCGTCAATTCAAGGTATTATCTTTACCTTATGCTGTAATTTCTCAATTGAATTCTGTCTTGCCTGGCCAACTTGTGGAATTACGGAAGTATCATTCGTTTCTGTTAACATTAGCTGCTCCGATGCCCATTAAATTAGGTGAATTGTACATCGTGTAGCTTTGATGCGTAGCTTCGTGGAATCATCAAAGTTGCGTTTTTCATCAAATCTTCAGCTATTATAAATACTTATCACCTCCGGAGTAGTTGTGATTCCGAACATTCTCAGCATTTCATGTAAAGTTGTTTGAGTATCGATGGCATTGTTGTCAACCGTTCACTCAAAAAAGGGGATAGGGAAAACGAAAAAGACGACTTGCGACTGCCGCTTTAGTGATATCCTTTTTGAAGTTGTCTGTTTGATTGAAATTTCTGGGTGATCCTTCAAGAATTTTACCAAGTAATAACTTATGTAAAAAGAAACACACTTGGTGGAAGGGATGCCTGTCAGGAGATTCTCTTTTGGCTGATAAGTTGTTGTGGTTCCTGGTTCTTGGCTATTAGTTGACAACTTCTCATGAAGATTAGAGTCAGCAACCGTTTGTTCGTTGTGAGTAGTGCATTGGATTATCACCTTTTATGCGGCTCTGGTATAATCCAGCAGTTTTAGATTTTGCTTCGTCCTGGAGAATCTTGAGGCTCTGCAGAAGAAGTACTGCATGGTCATAAACGGTTTAGTGAATGAATTTAGCTTTTAAAATGGTGTTCTGTGTGGTAAAGCGGTTAATTGATGTGCATTTTGCCTTGCAGGTGTTGCCTCACTTGGGTTCAGCTTGGTCACGCCATGGATCGGTCCTTGTTGACTCGGAGAACCGAGTCATGGTACTGACTGAGCTAGCCGCTCTGTACTACACAGGTTCAAACCGGTGGCTCAAGTTCTCCTCCAATTTGCCGTCTAAGCCTAGAAGCCCAGTTCTCGTCTCAGACTCTGCTTATGCCCTCTGTGACATTGGGTCACCGTGGAGGAGTCAGTGGAAGCTGTTCTCCTGCTCCCTGAAGACATCACACTCATCATCATCGACCCACCATTGGGTCCGACTCGAGAGGCACGAGTGGGGGGATGTGTTTGACATTCTGAAGCGGCCACGCCTGGTGAAGGGTGGCGCTGAGGATCAGATACTGATGGTGGGTGGGCTGAAATCCTCATTCTCATTGAATGCGTCATGCTCCACAATCCTGATACTGAGGCTCGATCTGGGGACACTGGAGTGGGATGAGGCGGGCAGGATGCCCGTGGAGATGTTCCGGTGCTTCTCAGAGGAGTCGAGCAAGTTCAAGGTGTTTGGCGGAGGGAACAGGGTGTGCTTCTCTGGGAAGAGGGTCGGGAGACTGGCGTTGTGGGACTACTGCGATGGCAAGTCAGAGTGGAGGTGGATTGACGAGGTGCCTGCTTTCGGGGATGGTTTCTGCAGAGGGTTTGTGTTCGGGGCTGCACTCACTGCATTGTCTTGATAGATGGATTTACGGTGCCCTTCTGGGAAGGGGGAAAAGAAAAAAGTGTGGAGCGATTGTTTCCTGTGCTTCTTGTTGCTCTTTTTTTCGAGGTTGCCATTGTATTTTATCATTTTGTATTGGACAGTGTATCTTACTCTTTGTTCCTGTCTACACTGCAGCTTTGTAACTGTATATCGCCCTTTGTCTGTAATACATTACATGTATTCGACTTGCGTTTGCATATTCGATGGTCAGCTGGTTTACTCTTGTTGATGATAACGCATTGCTCGTTCCTCGAACAGTGAATCAGAAAATGCAAATGGAGCCTCAATTTGTCGAACCTATGACCTCGATTACAAGTTGAGAGCAAGTGTTGCTGCATTGAATTCTCATTCTGGTTTGCCGATGTATTATAGGTTATTTTCTTCTGGGCAGAAATGGACGGGTGTGGTCTGTCCCCGTGGAACGTGAGGATCATCCTTGGGCCATATGGACGTGTTTAACCCAAAAAAAGAACAGAACAGAACAGAACAGGCATAGGCTGGAATGGGCCTTGTGGTGTTATTAGAATACCGTGAAGGTCGTCATTCCATGATGAGATCAGCCCAAATCCACAGGACTTGTCACCTGCGGTTGAATCACTCTCGTTCTTTGCTCCTCTCTGGATAAGGTGCTCCAATCACTCTCATTTCCCTCTCCTTTGTCATGTCATCTCGAAAAAAACAGGAAAGGAAAAGGAAAAATGGAAAAGAAAAAAAAAAAAAGCTTTTATGCATAAACTTTGAGAGTTTCTACTTTCTAGCATCATCGATAATGTGATAGCGTACTGACTAATGCGGGAAGAATTTCCATGTTCCTCCTCCGAGTCCATCCGCGGCCTAAGACCTGCAACTTCGACATTCAAGTTAGAAGAGCGTTTTTTTTTTTTTTTGGGGTTGAAGTTAGAAGAGTGTTTTTAGAGTAGTATATATATATATATAGACTTTGCTTGAAGATGGCATTCATTAATAAAAAGAAAAGTATCAAAATTTGAATGGGTCATGTTGCATCTCTTCCTCTCTGAAGCGAATTGCCGGAGGGATGGATGAGATGTCAATAGGACCATTCAAGTTACAAGAACCAGCCCAATGGGCAATGTTGTGGGTAAGGTAGTTATCAGCTCGAGGGATATATAGGGCAGTCCAATTGATAAAAAAAGAAAGATCAAATAGCATAATAGGGATAATAACAAATAGTTCGGGCAGGACATGATGAGGAGACATCAAGTTATCGATGAGGTCTTTGTAATTGCCGAGTAGAAGCAGGCTGTGAAGTCCAAGTTCATCTAGAAATTTTAGAGTAGTATATTTGTGTGTTACGGAGTTACCTTTAGAAATTCTCTAATTAATATATGCCATGAATAGAGACGATGTATGTTTAGGCCTTGGTGATAGGCCTAAAGGCCTACACTAGCCCTTATTGTCCAATTACAATATCCATAATATGTTACGGATCAAATGCCCCTATATGGACTGTAATTCACAGACTTATCACTGATCAATCAATCTAAAGCATTTGCGTTACTTGTTTGACCTAGACGCGCCTTGTTGTGTCATCCAACTTTTGTAGTACATGTTCTATGTCGCTCGATAAGATGGTAAATTCTATAGAGTTTGACTTTGATGCAGCAATCGGATGTGTTTCTTGAAAAAAATTCAATCGCGGGCATGTAAAAATGTTCGCGCAAAGGAAGTGTTGGGCCGGTTTCTCTCCTATATGGAGAATGGTGAGTGCGGGTGTTGGAAGTAATCCCACATGGAAAAGTTGAGAGGAAATCCATAGGTTTATAAGAGATAATGGTCTAGTAACCCATTGGCTTAAGCTTTTGGGTTGCAGATGGGCCAGAGTCTGAAGTAAGCCCATGGATTTTTCCTAACAAGTGGTATCAGAGCCCAAGGTAATGATCCTGGGGAAGTGCACACGCTATGCGTGGAAACCCACACCACGCCAAGGCCCGAGTGTGGAACTCGTGGCTAGTGATGGGCCTAACAATTGGTATCCGAGTCCGGAAGTGGAAGACCGGCTCGAAGTCCTCCATATAGTCGAGAAGGGGGGGAATTGTTGGGCCGGTTTCTCTCCTATATGGAGAATGGTGAGTGCGGGTGTTGGAAGTAATCCCACATGGAAAAGTTGAGAGGAAATCCATAGGTTTATAAGAGATAATGGTCTAGTAACCCATTGGCTTAAGCTTTTGGGTTGCAGATGGGCCAGAGTCTGAAGTAAGCCCATGGATTTTTCCTAACAAGTTAGGTCACGGCCCAACAATTCCCCCCCATTCTGGACTATATGGAGGACTTCGAGCCGGGCTTTTTACTTCCGAACTCGGATACCAATTGTTGGGTATCCCTCCAATTTGGAGGAAGTTGGGCTCAAATTGTATTGGGCTTTTATCGGGCCTTAATAAGCCCAAGAACCCATTTTATTAGGGTTTTTGTTTCAGCAAATCAGCTGAGGTATAAATAGCAGCAGAACAGCTGCAGATTGGAGTAGAGCGGCAGAAGTGCAGCAGCATAGCAGCACAAAACCAGGGAAGAGCAGACAGCAGAATTCGAAGAGCAGGGGCAGCGCGCAGCTGGAGATCAAACCTCGATCGGGACATCAAACGAACTCCGATTGGGACGAAATTTTGACAGCAGCTTCACAACACGTGGGGCTAACTTCTGAACGGTCAGAATTTCTATTCGAGCTCTGTAGGTGCTGTTTCAGCTGATTTTGTGAACCACCCGGTGTGGGTGACGAATTTAGTATTTGGGTGATCCAAGAGAGTGTTTCTCTTGAGTTTGGTGATCCAAGGGTTTACCCTTGATGAAAGACATTGTATAACCTTCATAGTGGATCGTTGATTCGGAGTTGGTCCCGTGGTTTTTCCCCACATTGGGGTTTTCCACGTAAAATTCTTGGTGTTGTTTTACTTTACTGCTTGTTGGTTGATTTGATTAGTTCCTATCTCGATTACACTAGAAGGGGAGGAAGATTAATCGCTGCGTTATTGTTTGGTTGAGTACATCCCTAACCCCCAACAAGTGGTATCAGAGATTCGGGTTAGAGAAGTTTGAGTTTTTTTCGGTGTTTTCGAGATGGAGGAGTCTACAGGATCCATGTTCAAGTTGAATGCAACCAACTACTCTATATGGAAGTCTCGGATGGAGGATCTTCTATTTTGCAGGGATTTGTACGATCCTATTGAAGGGGATTCCGCGAAACCCAAAGATAAGGATGACAAGGCTTGGGAACGCACAAATCGGAAGACTATTGGTTTGATTCGGCAGTGGATAGACAATAGTATTTATCATCATGTTGCTCAGGAGACAAATGCAAAAGCTTTGTGGGATAAATTGACAAATCTCTATGCGAGGAAGACACCACAAAATAAGGCATTCCTCGTGAAGAAGCTGGTTCATCTTCGTTTCCAGGATGGAGGTGATATGGCTGCGCACATGAGTAATTTCCAGGATATTATTAACCAGTTGACGAACCTGGAGATAATATTACCCGATGAGTTGCAGGCTTGTCTACTTTTAGGGACTCTACCGGATAATTGGGACACACTCGTGGTTGCATTAAGCAATTCTGCGCCAAACGGGAAGCTATCGTTGGCCACGGTGACAGACAGTTTATTTAATGAGGAGACTAGAAGGAAAGGCTCGGGGATTTCCATTCAGTCTGAAGCTTTGGTTACTGAACAACGGGGAAGAAGTCAAAGCAGAAATTTCTCTTCCAAGCATAGTAACTCACGTGGCAAATCGAGGGGTAGATCAAAGTCGAAGACGAGGAAAGTGGTCACTTGCTATCACTGTGGAAAAGAGGGACACTACAAAAGGGAGTGTAGAGCTCTGAAGAAAAATCAGAATGGCAACGGTGAGAGCAAGAAGGAAGAAGGCACTACAGCAGTGGCATGTGATGGAGAGACCTACATCATTTGTGATGAAGCTTATGTGAATTTCACATGTCAAGACTCTACCTGGGTTGCAGATACAGGTGCCTCGTTTCATGTCACTCCTCATCGGGATTTCTTCTCATCTTACACTACCGGGGACTATGGTTATGTGAGAATGGGAAATGGACAGTCATGCAAGATTGTCGGTACTGGTGATGTCTGTCTAGAGACCGAGCTTGGCTGCAAGTTGCTTCTGAAGAAGGTGAGGCATGTTCCAGAAATTCGCCTTAACCTAATCTCGACGGGTCAGCTTGATGATGAAGGCTACAGTAACGAATTTAGCAATGGGAGATGGAAGCTCTCCAAGGGTTCGTTGATTGTGGCACGGGGTCAGAAGACCGACACTCTCTACAGGCTGCGTGCCAGACACAATTCCGGTCAAATTAATGTTGCTGAGGATTATCCTATCGAGCTATGGCATAGGAGACTTGGGCATATCAGTGAGAAAGGTATTCAAATTCTTGCTAGAAAGCAGTCTTTGCCCATTAAAGGTATGCACTTGAGCACCTGTGATCACTGTTTAGCTGGTAAGCGGAGGAGAGTTTCTTTTGTTAGAAGTCGTCCCTCTAGATGCCATCATATACTTGATCTTGTGCATACAGATGTTTGTTTATGTCGGATAGATCTCTTGGTGGTGCTCTCTATTTTGTGACATTTATAGATGATCACACCAGGAAAGTTTGGGCTTACCCTATGAGAACTAAAGATCAGGTGACTGAGATTTTCAAGAACTTCCATGTAGCAGTGGAAAGAGAAACAGGCATGAAGCTGAAATGTGTCAGAGCTGATAATGGTGGTGAGTATAGAGGTCCTTTCGAGAACTATTGCAGGACTCACGGTATCAAACTTGAGAAGACGGTACCGAAGACACCACAACAGAACGGGCTTGCAGAGAGGATGAACCGCACAATTGTTGAGAGAGTTCGTTGTATGCTTTCTCAAGCGAAACTATCTAAGCCTTTCTGGGGCGAGGCAATGAGGTCAGCGGTTGATCTTATTAATCTTACACCGTCAGTTGCACTTGATGGAGATGTACCCCAGCAGGTGTGGACCGGCAAGAAAGTATCATACAAGCATCTCAGAGTATTCGGGTGCAGGGCATCTGTTCACATTCCTCGAGATGAAAGATCAAAACTTGATGCCAAGGCAAAACAGTGCATCTTCTTGGGTTATGCACATGAAGAGTTCGGGTACAGGCTTTGGGACCCTGATAGCAAGAAGATCATCAGGAGCAGGGATGTTGTCTTCTTTGAGGACCAGACAATCGAGGATTTGCAAAGGTTAGAGAAGGCCAGTGTAGGCAATCCTCACGAGATCTCTATTCCTGTACCGGTTGATGTAGAGCATCCAATGGAAGAGGTACCTGGTGAGTATGAAGAAACCACGACTGGGGGTGAGATTCCTCAGGTAGATGATGATGTGACTACGGATGATACAGGCTCGCAGTTACAGTTAGAGCCTGCAGATCTACCTAGACAATCTGATAGAATAAGACGATCATCTACAAGATATCCGCCTCATGAATATGTGCTACTGACTGACGGGGGAGAACCTGAGTGCTATGATGAAGCTGTGGCACATGAGCACAAGGAGCACTGGTTGAAGGCGATGAATGAGGAGATGAACTCCTTGTCTGAAAATCACACGTATGACCTAGTGAAGCTACCGCAAGGTAAGAGAGCATTGAAGAACAAATGGGTCTACAGGTTGAAGACAGAGAACTCGCGACCTCGATACAAAGCTCGACTGGTAGTGAAAGGTTTCAACCAGAAGAAAGGAGTTGACTTCGAGGAGATCTTCTCGCCCGTTGTCAAGATGTCATCGATCCGAGTTGTTCTCGCACTGGCAGCTAGTCTAAATTTGGAGATCGAGCAGCTCGATGTAAAAACAGCTTTCCTACATGGTGACTTGGAGGAAGAAATATATATGGAGCAGCCTGAAGGATTCCGAGTTAAAGGTAAGGAGCATTTGGTGTGTAGGCTGAGAAAGAGCTTGTATGGGCTTAAGCAAGCACCTCGGCAGTGGTATAAAAAGTTTGACTCTTTCATGTTGAGCCATGGCTACACACGGACAACTTCAGATCATTGTGTGTTCGTGAAACAATTCTCGAATGGTGATTTTATCATTTTACTGTTATATGTGGATGATATGCTACTTGTTGGTCATGATATGAGCAAGATTACAGAGTTGAAGAAGGAGCTCAACAAGTCCTTTGCCATGAAGGATTTGGGACCGGCAAAGCAGATCCTTGGGATGCATATTTCTCGTGACAGATCAAGTGGAAAACTTTGGCTTTCTCAAGAGAAGTACATCGAGAAGATTTTGGATCGGTTCAACATGGGTAATGCTAAACCAGTTTCATCACCACTTGCTTCTCATTTCAAACTTAGCTCGAAGCAATGTCCTACAAGTGAGAAGGAGAAAGAAGAGATGAAGAAAGTTCCTTACTCATCAGCTGTAAGAAGTTTAATGTATGCCATGGTCTGTACAAGGCCAGATATTGCTCATTCTGTTGGTGTGGTAAGTCGTTTTCTCTCCAATCCGGGGAAAGAGCATTGGAATGCGGTTAAATGGATCCTGAGGTATCTCAGAGGAACATCCAAGGTGTGTTTACACTTTGGCACTGGTAAGCCGGAGTTAGTGGGCTACACGGATGCATATATGGCAGGAGATATTGATTCCCGGAAATCCACTTCGGGATACTTGATGACTTTTGCAGGGGGAGCTATCTCATGGCAATCAAGGCTTCAAAAGTGCATCGCTTTGTCTACAACGGAAGCCGAATACATTGCGGTGACCGAAGGTTGCAAGGAGATGTTGTGGTTGCAAAAGTTTTTGCAGGAGTTGAGCTTGAAGCAAGAAAGGTATGTTCTACACTGTGATAGTCAAAGCGCAATTCATCTTTGCAAGAATCCCACTTTCCATTCGAGGTCGAAGCATATCGATATCAAGTTTCATTGGATTAGAGATGTGTTGGAGTCCAAGCTGGTGAAGCTAGACAAAGTGCACACCGATGAGAATGGAGCTGATATGATGACAAAACCTCTCGCTAGGGAGAAACTTCATGTTTGCCGAAGTATAGCCGGTATGCTTGAAGCTTCCAAATAGTCGGGAGGGGGAGTTTGTTGGGTATCCCTCCAATTTGGAGGAAGTTGGGCTCAAATTGTATTGGGCTTTTATCGGGCCTTAATAAGCCCAAGAACCCATTTTATTAGGGTTTTTGTTTCAGCAAATCAGCTGAGGTATAAATAGCAGCAGAACAGCTGCAGATTGGAGTAGAGCGGCAGAAGTGCAGCAGCATAGCAGCACAAAACCAGGGAAGAGCAGACAGCAGAATTCGAAGAGCAGGGGCAGCGCGCAGCTGGAGATCAAACCTCGATCGGGACATCAAACGAACTCCGATTGGGACGAAATTTTGACAGCAGCTTCACAACACGTGGGGCTAACTTCTGAACGGTCAGAATTTCTATTCGAGCTCTGTAGGTGCTGTTTCAGCTGATTTTGTGAACCACCCGGTGTGGGTGACGAATTTAGTATTTGGGTGATCCAAGAGAGTGTTTCTCTTGAGTTTGGTGATCCAAGGGTTTACCCTTGATGAAAGACATTGTATAACCTTCATAGTGGATCGTTGATTCGGAGTTGGTCCCGTGGTTTTTCCCCACATTGGGGTTTTCCACGTAAAATTCTTGGTGTTGTTTTACTTTACTGCTTGTTGGTTGATTTGATTAGTTCCTATCTCGATTACACTAGAAGGGGAGGAAGATTAATCGCTGCGTTATTGTTTGGTTGAGTACATCCCTAACCCCCAACAGGAAGAACGGTTACTCTCGCAAATATTCGACAGATAAGATCAAAGAAGTTTAGTTTAACTAAGAGGGCGGACGAACATGGACGAGGAATCAGTCCAGAAACATTGGATCCTAAAATATTGGGGAGGGACGTCCAATTGTCATATGTCAATAGACTATTCTATATCACTTGATCTATCTTAGACATGGCCCATGTCACGTTCTTACACCCATCACTGATCACTCTTATCCATACTCGTCTCTTCGAGTCCATCCCACGTTGTTCAGGATATCGTGCAGGTCCCATCAGCAATTATTATTATATCGAATCAGCATGTCTAGCAGTAAATTTAATTGAACTTACCAAAAGGTCGATCGCTTGGTCGATTTATTAACATCGGATGAGACATGCTAGCAGCACGATGAGCATGTGCGGGTAGATCTTTACTTTAGGATCAGCCGACGGTATGGAAAAGTCGATCTCTCTTCCTAAAACCAAAAAAAAAAAGGTCGATCTCTCTAGAAGATGAATATATTATTACCCAAAAAGAATTAAGAAAAGCAAATATATTAAAGCTACTAATTACTGAAAAATAAATCAATTAACTAAGCTACCAATTCCTAATTAATGCAGATTTGCTGGACTATACAGACATACATATATATATATATATATGTACACACATATATGTATGCATGTGTCTGTGTGTGAATGTATGCGTGCATGTATTATTTATATAATATAATAAAATAAGAGAAAAAAGACAAAACCGTTAAGCATGTTTTATGGCGGAAAATAATAGTCGGTAAATATTTTAAGGCATTAATTTTACTATATCCTCTGAATTTCTTGTCTGAATCCTCCTCCTTTTCTTTTTTTTTTAAATTGATGGCGTGCTCGAGATCAAAGGGATTTGACTTCACTTCAAGTCTGGTTAGTCCAGTAACTGATAAAGTTCTGTTAATCGTAAATTTTCTTCATACATAAATTCAAATTCAAAAATTTATTTAAGAGAAACAAGTACTGAAATATTTGAACCAATTCAATGATTCCATCTAAATTATCTTAGAATCTTCATAAAATGATTTGTTTTCTGTTTATGGTCTAATTTCCTTTTTCTTTTCTTTTCTTTTTTAAAGGCAGCATGCATGGAATGACTCTCTTTGATCTTTTATCGAGAAGACACACAAGTTTCTTTTTTTTTTTTTACTTTTACTTTTCGTTGAATTTCTTTCATTTTATTTGCCTTTGTTTGTTTCGAAACCTAGTTGCAAAAGGGAAAGAGAGGTGGTCCTATCGTGGTCTTCTCTGGTAGGTTTAGACAGGGACAAAAGGAAGACTTGAACATTTCACAAAGTTTATATATAACTCTATTCTATGAACTACTTGGCAAGATGTGCTGTCATGCATTATTCAAATAGTTAGTTCCGGTCAGTTTTATGGAGGATCGATCCTTCCAAATTATAAGATAAGAGTCGCGTATGACTATATATATCTTACTGTTTTCGATATATTTAAACTCACTCTGTACTTTCTAGCCATATTTCTACGTTTTTGAGGAATATTGATTAAGGTGTGATCAATAATTACTTCCTAGTAAGGAAAGGGTTGTGTTAGTTGGCGGTGAAATTACGATCCTTTCGAATCTCTTAAAACCACAAAATAGCAATAAACATGGTACTATACTAAACGTGAGTTTTTCTTGTCTGGCCATTGGATACCTTACGTATCGTAAACTAATGGAAAAAAAAAAACTCAAAAGAAAAAAAAAAGCTAGATGAACCTTTAAGAAAAATATAATTTCATCGGCACCCCCAAATAATTGAATGCTGCAATTTGCATACAATAGGACAATGCTGGGAAGGCTTTATTTAGCTATGACATGGTGGGGCTGAAATAATGTTATATCACTTGTACCAGACCATGTGCAAAAACTACATGAGTTATCAATAAAGGGGGGGAAATTCGATGAAATTGATATATAAATTCGGTGGACCTATATCTAAAATTAGATTAATAATATATTTTAGATCATGTGTGGTACAATGGGGATGATGTGCTTGAATCTCAGCGGCCAGCAGGTTCAGCATGATTTACTTGTTTCCTTATAATCCTTTTATTTGTATCTTTTTCTTGCTTTTTTTTTCCTTCAATCTTTGTTCTTCTTTTTTCTGATTTTTCCTACTTTTCTGTCTGTAATGGAAATGGTGGGGTTGAATAATAGGAGCTGGTTTTCTTTTTTTCTTTTGATTATTAATTAATTCTGTGGGCACAAATCCATTATTTCTTTTTCAATCATAGACTATGAGTACAATTATTTTAGCCTTTTTCTTTTCTCAATCAAAATATTTACATTTTTTTAATGTAATTATGAAGAGACACGCAAAGGAGCGACGATTAAGTGGCTAAATTAAAGCATGGTTCTCTATCTATGCCGGTCCGGTTACTATACTGTTTAGGGGCATCTCGAGACTATTAGATCAACCTTTGTGGTGGAATTCACATTATTCGGATCGCTCCGAGAAATCCTTACAGAGACTTCAGCAATTGGGTCGTGAAATCTTCCAAAACATATATATATATGTATGTATATATGTATATATAAATAAATTGGGATTCGGTCTTTTGAATTTATCAAGTCCTTTTCCTTATTATCACCATCCATCTCTGTTACTGTCAATAGTTCCAGCGAAGACAAGTTTGAATAATTATGTGTAGGAATATTAGGATGGGATTAGGTGGGAAAATATTGCACGATTTTCTTCATCCCATATGCATGTGTAGTTGTCTGCTAAAAATTCATACATATATAATTGATCGATAATTTTGTAATAAGAAATTAAATGAATGTGTAATTTTCAGATCATAATCACATGGGCCCCACAACCCTCTCGTAAGATTCTAGAGTCTCGACTGGATGCTCTCGAGTCTCTTGACACCCGATCATAATTGAAATATAATTAATTCATAAAGATCGGTTTATTTATTTAAAAAATTCACTGATTATTGAGGGGAAAAAAAAAGTTATTCTGCCCTGATATTAGACAATAGCAGGAAATCAAATGTCATGTCAATGTAAAAGTTTAGCTTTACATGGCCACTTAATCCTACAACCCAAAATGTAATCAGAAATCATCTGATTAAGGGTCGGTAAATTTTTTTATTTTTTATTAATAAAAAGTCGGACATTCATTTATAATAGTAGTTCATTCGTATAAACTCAGTCTAATCTCTCTGAGGAGTCATGGAACAACAAGAAACTAATTCTTATCTTGGATTTGGTAGATTTAAGTTATTAAGATACACCATCATTGTTGATCGAGATTCAACTCTCATAATCAATTTTGGGTAGTAAAATATCGAAATTATTATCATTATCGCGAGAAAAATTACATCATCGGTGTCCTTATGGTATATATGACGACAGTAATTAGATATACATACATATATATATATATATATATATGTACACATATAATAGGATTAGAAGATGTGACATTTCTCTACCTAACTAAATCATGTTTCCATGCACTGAAAAACTTACAAGGAAAGTCACAGTTAGATCGAATATATTTTTGTACGGTCAGTTAAACTTTTGCATGGCCATGTAGCTGGCGTCGTTATATTACTGATTGGCTGTTCAATGATTATTAAATGTTGGGGGGTCCTCTGCCCCCACAATCAACCCCAATTTCCACCAAGACAAAGAAATAAAAACATAAAATGTGGCTTTGCACAACCTAACCTCTGTTGACCAATTAAATTTATGTACTTTGGTGTGACCTTTTATTATATCTCCTGGAAAAAAAATAAAAAGAAGAAGAAGAAATATCTGGCTTTGTAAGGTTATTTGATTTTTAAATAAGAAATTTTACTTTAACTTTATTCATTTTCAAATTCAACACTACAATCATTATTATTTTATCTTTTTTTCCATTTAATAATAATTTTTCACTCATACTTTTACCTAACAATTTTTATAATTAATTTTTTAATAATTAATTTTTCATCTATTTTCACATTTATATATACATATATATATATATATATATTTATATATTATTCTCACAAATTCATATATTTATCAATACATATAATCATTACATAAAATCAAGTTAAATTGAATCATGATCCAACTCGAAAACCAAACACAAGCTAAATCTCTAGTTCCATGTATCATCAGAATATGCGGAACACCAAATAGTAAAAAATAGAGTCCAATCGGACAGGTACTCAACCTGTTAGCACTAATAGAAAGCGAAAGCGGGCGATTCGTTAGCCAATCTGCACCCCATTAAGGTGAGAAATTTACTAATTGTATATAGGGTCATGTCCTTGATATATATAGAAATCGAAATATAGGATATACTGATCTAGGTCGTTTCCGACGGACAATGTTCATAAATGGATGTAGCATGCTGAATAGTCATTCTGATCCCGACACCCCTTTTCTCTGCAATGAATTATATTATGGCCGATTACATCCACCACATATCTAACGCAACTAGAATTTTTTTTTGTTATAAGGGAGATTTATAGACTTAGTATAAGGAAATATAAAATTAAAAATTAGGCACACATAATTTCATTGGCGAGAATTGAACTTGACTACTCTTAGAACCTAAGCAAGAGCGTGTTTCATAGCATTACACTTGTTTTCTCTAAATATAGAATTATATTCTCACCATATGTATAGTTCACATAGTCGGTTATAATGCATATTCTTTTACATGTGTATATATAAATATATAACTAGCATACTTGTGTTGTGCATGCATTTCACTGGTAGCAGCTCGTTGGTAAGATCCAGACTTGGCACTGTCAATAATAGTTAGTTTTATATAACTGCAGACTTTTATAAGAATGTGAGGCGTTTTATCCTCTTTTTTTTTTAAATATATATCTGGGTTGTTAAGGTTGTCCCGGATTGTTTACGTTTAGCTAGTTCCTTCTCAGTCTGGTCAAGGAATGTATCCGAACATCAACGACACTGAGTTCGATGACTACATTCGTGTATGATAACTCGAAGAACGACGAGGGATGAGAAACTCCATTGTTATCTGAAGGGAAATGATCTTATTATTGAAGAGAAATTACATGCTTATATCATATCGGCCATGTTTGGGAAGGCCAAGGTACATCCAAACAGTGAAATATTATATGAAAATGATCGACGGGAATCCTTTTACTACACCATCTTTCAGTATTATTCTTTCTTCAAACGATTGATAATACAAAACGCGGAGACTCGCTTTTTATCGATCCAATTTCTTTCTCTGCCTGAGGCTCATTAGCTTCTCACTTATTCTTTCAATACTCTCCATCGTGGTCCTGCACAAATGTAAGGTGGATGAATGAATGAATCAATGAGTTTACATTTCAATAGCAATGCTTTATTATTTACATAATATTTCTATATCTATTTTGAAAATTTTTTAATCGAGAAGATCATGTGAAATGCATGAACCAAATCAAGAAACTTTTAGAACAGTTTAAAGATTCGGAATCAGTATTGAATATTTCATTAAAAAATGTATATATCACTTTGGTAAAAATGAACATAGAAAATAATGTTCGACCTACCATGAGAGTACCACCAAACTTATCCTCTAATAGTGGTAAGGCGGGGGAGGGGATTTGTAGAGATAAGGGTGGTGGGGTGGTGGCTTGTGAACCGGTGCTGGTGGCTTGTGAACCGGCGGGGGAGGGGATTTGTAGAGATAAGGGTGGTGGGGTGGTGGCTTGTGAACCGGTGCTGGTGGCTTGTGAACCGGTGCTGGTGGCTTGTGAACCGGCGGGGGAGGGGATTTGTAGAGATAAGGGTGGTGGGGTGGTGGCTTGTGAACCGGTGCTGGTGGCTTGTGAACCGGCGGGGGAGGGGATTTGTAGATATAAGGGTGGTGGGGTGGTGGCTTGTGAACCGGTGCTGGTGGCTTGTGAACCGGAGGAGGAGGGGATTTGTAGATGTAATGGTGGTGGGGTGGTGGCTTGTGAACCGGAGGAGGAGGGGATTTGTAGAGATAAGGGTGGTGGGGTGGTGGCTTGTGAACCGGAGGAGGAGGTGGCGGGGACTTATACTTGTATGGCTTCTTGTGAGGAGGGGGTGGTGGCGGAGAGTGGACTGGAGGTGGGGGAGGAGACTTGTACTTGTAGACCGGGGGTGGTGGCGGAGGAGACTTGTATTTGTAGATTGGATGAGGTGGTGGTGACGGCTTGTGGACCGGTGGTGGGGGAGGAGACTTATACTTGTAGGGCTTCTTGTGTGGTGGTGGGGAAATGTGAACTGGGGGTGGCGGGGGAGGGGACTTGTACTTGTAGGGCTTATGGGGGGGCAGATGCGGTGGGGACTTCGGGATGTGCGGAGGCGGCGGTGGGGATTTGTACTTGTAGGGGTGGTGAGGCGGCGACGGCGAAGGAGGCAATTTTTTGGGCGGCGGCGGAGGAGAGGAGTAAGCGTAGTTCGCAGTGGTCTCGAAGGGCAAGCTAAGGGACATGAAGGCCACTAGGAGAGTGGCAACCAGAGAGGCCATTGGAGACCCCATTGTAGTTGGTTCCTTGCCCTACGAAATTGTGGGGTGTTGGGTATGCCTTAACACTTCCCTCCCCCACTCTTTATATAGATTTGGTTTCTTACCCCCTTTTAATTAACAATAATAATTAACCGTGGTAAAAGATACCGCATGAAATAAGAACAAATGGCAAGGGGTTGAATTGGGAGAGTCATCTCTCGAAGGCTTGGGAGAAATTTGACTTTGGGTGAAAAATAAATGTTGTTCAAAAGTTTGGTTTTGATTGATTGAGGATGCAAGCTAAGCAAAATAATAAAGTAATAGTTGCATGCAGCCTCGATTAATTAAATTGTATATAACTAATGTCCGATTAAAAAAATGTAATGAAGAAATATACATCTTTATTGGAACTCTTATTAAAAGATTTTAAATTTCTTTCTCGTTTATGAAATTTTTTGTACTTTTTTATTTTTTTAGTATTTATTCATTTATTTCGTTAATGGATCCCTATGACCCAAAGGAACAAAAAAATAAAAATAAAAATAAGAAAAATTAATTAATATGAATTAGTTTAAGTAATTCGATTCTTATTTTTCTTAGGTAAGATTTTTTGTTCGAACATTGTGAATAAAGAAAATTTATGATTAGAATAGTTTTATCATTTAGTGGATCGACTCGGTTCAAATTAGATTATTCAAGATTCATTAGATTTTTAAATATCAGGATGCACCCTAAATAAAAAAGATGAATCTTTTACTTTAAGTTCTTTTTTTCAGGGGAAGCATTTTCTATGGTCCCTCACTTTGTGGAAAATTTTTGCCATCTGGGACCCGGCGGCGATTGATCACTGTTTGATCTAACTTTCATATGTATATAGTTTTAATTAAGCAATGCATAAAATTGATTTATAGCCTTTTTAACATGATTTTGAGTGTATGTACCGTCTTAAGATTCTAAAAAGAGAGAAGAGCCATATATAGATGATGAGAAATATTTTGCTCGACTGAGGACATATTCAACGCTACATAATATTAGTCGATGACAATATTTATCGGTAGTCAAAACAGTGATCGATTTAAATCTAACTTTCCTATGCCTATAACTCTTTTACGAGTCAGTTCAAGCAGGTTAGTCATACGTCGGGTTAGCATGATCATGATTTCACGGAGATAATTACTTCCAATCGGCTTGTAAACAAGATCCGAACCGATCAAACCTTAAGGAGATGAGTGCACCGATTCCTCAAGTGCTATCTAAGCCAATTTCTTGTGTTCATTGTTAATCATTATTAAAATATTGCACATCGCCATGTAGTACAAGTTGTACGAGACGTGATGTAATACTAGTTTCTTTTTTTTTCTCCTTTTTCTGTCTTTTTCCATCTTTTTATCGCTCCTTATATATATATATATATATATAATTATTTATAAAACAATAAGTAATTAATGATTAGTCAAACAATATGACTCTATGTCCTAACAGGATTATTCTCACACGGAAACTCATGGACTTGTTCGTCCCTCTTCCGTACCAAAAAGATTAGGTGAAAGCCTAAGCGCAAGGATGAGAACAGCACATTCTATCGGAAAACGACTAAAAATGTTGCTATAGTTACATAAAAAAATTATCATGATCTTGAATTCAGGAAGATATTAATCACTAATCAGGTCCAAAGTTATTTCAGTGTTTACAGATATATATTAATTCTTAGTTATATCTTCTAGGAGGTGAAGACGTACAGCTAGAATTGAAGAACACTTAAACCAGAGAAAACACGTTTTATTTGGCTTTTTTTTCCGATTATAAAGGAGACACGATACTTAGTAAAATGAAAGAAAAATTCGAAATAATTAATGAAACGGTAAGGGTAGTCCCCACTAAGTATCGAACTTGTAACCTCGAAGTCAACATGCGAAAGCGTGCGCCACTGCGCTACACCCTCTTTTTTTATTTGGTTGTCCCTTTTTAATATTTATTTGTTACTATTATTTTTTATTATTAGTATTGTTATATCCTTTTCAAAGTCCTTTTCCTGTTTGAAAATTGTTAGGTTTCAATTTTTTTTGTGTGCATATAAAACAAGCTCGAATTGTCGGCCCAACATATTATTATTGAACTATCATACATACACGTACGGCGGTGTAGATATGGCTTCTAGTATGAATTCCATTTCTTTTCCCCCAAAGAATACGGCCCTGGTCATCCTTCTGTTTGAATTACAAGGGATTATATGAACATAATACGATAATAAAAAATTTTAATTTAAATATATATAAATATGAGAAGTTCACCAATCAAAAATTGAATTTGTAATCTTTTAATTTCATAAGATGGCATTGGACATCGTTCCTACCGAACACCGCCGACATGCAAGTTGCGAGAGCCTTTGGGTAACAATTGCCACGTCAAGGTTATTTGCCAAAATAAAAGTCAAATCTGATGAATGACCCCGTTATCGTTGAATTTGCAATATAAGTGTGGGAAAGATGATGCATGCAATTGCAAATGTGGTGCATTGAGGTGCCTCCACAACATGTACACACTACGTACCATGAAGAGGGAAAACTAATGTCGTGCACATGACGTACAAGATACAATATTGAGGCATCCACGCATGCATATCGGTAGGACGACTTTGCTTGTATCGAAGGAAACGGAGGGAAAGTAACTCTACCGGGCCTCGACTCCTTTTTTCTCCCAAAGAAAACGACATGAGAAATTTTTATGAAACTGAGTCGATCGATCTATGTTATGTTTCTTCATCCTGATCCAATGGGGGTAATCTAGGACCCATTCTTGCATTAGGTTGGTCATTATAATTATTAATATATATATATATATATATATATTTCGTCTTATAAATTTGAGTGTCAGTCAATTTTGATCATATAAGTTAAAAGTACCGAATTAGTCCTATAAGTTTGTTCCCCAAGAAAATTTTAATCCTATAAGTTTTGAAAAAGACATTTTTGATTATATAAGTTAACTTTCGATTAAAATGTGATCCTATAAATTTTGAAAAAGAAATGCATTTTTTTGTCCTATAAGTCACGGAATGTATTAAGTTGCTTTACAAAACAAACGTATATGATTGATTTGACATTTTTAAAACATATAGGATCAAAATTGATAGAAAATTAAACTTCTAGTACTAAAAATGTCTTTTCCTCAATATAATTACAAGAAAATGAATGAAATTTAGACCTAATAATTATGTATAGCACAGTATAGATGCCGGTTCAGCATCATGTTGAACTGATCGACAACTATTAACTTTAAATTATAGAAACGTATTATTTGATGTCTACATGTGCGAACACCTCGGTTTATATTAATTAATAACCTAAAGAATCATATACTCGACTCATCAACTGAAGTCTTAAATAGTGAGCTACAACATTTGGAATATGCATGTTCTCTGATATAATGTGTATTTTTAGCATGCATGTCTAATGAGATCTTGGACCATTGTCACCAAACGTACGACGACTTTAATTATTTTATTATGACTTATATGCATATGGGCATCTATGCATGTGTATATATGTGTGCGCGTATATATATATATATATATATATATATCTGATTTCATCTTTTGTCAAGTATTATTGGAAGATTTTTTTTTTAAGAAGTTATATAGTGTTTTCGATTACAAATGATACTAATGGGTTTAGAACGATAAAATAGAAATTTTAATAGTTAATAAAAGGGCACGATACTTATTCAAAAAAAAATAAAATGGCACAATTGGTCTCATAATGAATATTAAATTTAAAAGTTAAAACTTCTCAATTATCAAAAGAAAGCACGCGTCACTGTATTACACCTTTTAAAAATTATTTAGCTTGATTTCAACATTTTTGTACTGTCTGTTCTGTCTCTCTACTCTCCAGTTAGTTTAGTCCCGACAGGCCAAACTAATCACCACTTGAGAATATTTTTTATTTGGAAATTGCTTTTATCTATACTTCTATTAGTATAGCAAATTTAATAATGACTAAACAATAGAACTTATCTGTTTAACCCACCAATTATATTGACTTTTCTTGCCAATCTGCAATGAGTCAAAGATCTGCTCCGACACCAGTCGATCACTAGCTATTTCATTTTCTCCTCTTTTTTTTTTCTGGGTGTCGTTAATTGGCCTCAACAATGTACTATGTATGTATGTATATGTATGGATCTTATAGAGACTCATTAATTAGATGCATTCGTATATAACTATGAGATTATCTCATATTACTCGAAAAAGATCTGTAGTGTGCATAAATCCATTGTAGATATAATCGGCATGAAGACATGTCTCACCTTTGAAAAAGACCCCGGCCAAACCTCGTTCGGTGAGATCGAATTAATCTTGTTGAGATTATACATATATTAAACTGACAATCATTTTGGAGCATATGCTTTTTTCGATGCCCTGAGTTAATTATATCACAGATCCAACTATGCTCAAGAAAAGCGTCGGTTTTCATGGCGCTCGAGCTTCATTGGCCATATCTCATTGGTAAATCGAACTAAAACTCGGCTAAAATCGTGAGCACATATATGATATTCGATACGTCGTAGAAGCATATTTTTTTTCTAACGCATCCACGAAAGCTTCATGCTCTATCTAGAATCGAGGAAAAGTCAACACTAAATCGAAGATCTATTGATCGATCGACAAGTGGGTTGTAAAGAAAAACGGGATCGTCTTGGATATTCCCAGATTTAAATGGTGATCTCTAGTTTCAATAATTGCTCGTGCCACGTGGGTTTGGTTTGCTCTCTCTGTTTCTAGTCAAAGACATGCTGATAATAATAATTCAAATTATAAATAAATGAATTAATTCAATCTATTCGACTTTTATTCCCCTTCAATAAGATTTTGAATTCGAATCTTGTGAGTAAAAAAAATTTATATTGAGAGAACTTTATCCCCTTAACGGACCGACTCAGCTCGAATTGAATTAGTCGGGGTTCGTTGGGTTTCTGGATATCAAAATATATATCGATAAAAATTATACATACCTGCTGCCATTTTCAGACAAAATGAAAATCGATTTATTAGGAGAAAGAGGATGTAATGTAAAGGTGCACGCTCTCACTTAATAACCAAAAGATTTCATTTTCGATTGTTACAGTGAAAATACATGGGACATTTTATTAGTTATTGAAAATTTTATTTTATTACACTTCTGGTATAATGAGAAAAGGAAAAAAGTAATTTTTTTAAAAAAGGGTGCGGTGCCATGATATACAATCTCGTCTAATAACCTAAATATTTCCAATTCGATTCTCATAATGAAACTATCCGTGACGCTTTACTACGTCATGAGTATGCCTTATAACCTTAAAATTTTAGTTTCAATTTATTATACTAAGTCTATAAGGCTACTTTAAAATATATATATATACACATCAATCTGTTTATAATGAAAGAAAAACAGTGATGTATCATTGTTGTGTATACTGTTGCCTCACCTCAAGCTCAATCATGCATCTCTTGAACCCTTATATTAAAGTGCTGCTCTTTATACCGACAAAAGAAGGGGAAAGAAATATAGTCAAAGGACTGATCTCAGCAAATGATTTAATGCATATTTTCCTTAAATAAGGTCATGAATTCGAATTTTGTTAATACAGAAAATCTACTTTAGAGAGTTTTACCCCTTAATAGGTCGACCCAGCTCGACTGGATTAGTCATGATCCAATTAAACTTTCAGATATCAGAATTCACACCGAAAATAAAAAACCGTTTTAGATGTACAGCATTATAATAGGAAAGAAGAATTTCAGTAAGCATTTGATGATATGTCGAGAGTTGATCTTTCCGATGGCCCAAAACATAAAAGCTAAACTAATACTAAGCTTTATCAGCATTGCAGTTTGCACAAATTACAAGCAAATCCAAGCCGGTCAGTGGGCCTGCTTAGTGGACACAAACAGTGCAAGAGCAGACGGATGGAACAAAAACCTTACATATCGAAATTCAACCAGCCCATGCAGGACATCACAATGAGCCAGCAGTAGAAGGGGGGGTGAGCGGTTGGTCGATATCGTTAAGTTTCAATTGCTCTTATGGTATTGCCATTTGTTGCCATAAAAGTATGACATGAACAAGAGCATGCTCTTCAGCATTGCTCAGTCTACTATAACGATGCAAGGCTTATGTGGCCGGGATATGATAGAAACCATGAACACATAGAACATCTCTCACAATATCCTATAAAAAAGTGAATATACAACAAAACCTATCCTCTGAAATGGCAAAACCATGAAATCACCTTGCATAGCAGTTCATCGAATGCTTTGGTGATCTCATTTCACATTTTCTGCATCCCAACCCCCCCAAGCACATTGCTAAATCCCATACTTCGAACTTACAGTGACTGAATAGTAACTACAGCAGCAAAGCACGATACATTAATTAAACACCCTAACGAGAAAAATGTGAAACCCAGTAGAAGATTAGTTATTTTGAAGGTTCTACCCAAGATGAGCACAGGGCTATGAACTCGCGCTGGGCCACGTCTTTTCACCTCCTCCCATGAGGTCTAGGGCCTGACCTGGGCCCAGGGTTTCGAGCAAACTGGAGTCGCAGATAAGTAGAATCGTTATCGTGCTCGTCCATTTTGTAGCCTGTAAGATTCAATCGCGAATCCTCATGAGATATTAAGAAACGGATATTGCTTAGAAATGGCAATGCTTTACCCAGTCCTTTATATTGGAATTTCCAAGCAGAAGTGGAAATCCACAGGGTATATACTATATATATATATATATATATATATATATATATATATTCTCTAAAAAGTCCATTATTAATATCAAATAGACAGGCTGAAACTACCCCAACAATAATATGATCAAATCGCTTAGTGCAATCTTCATCTGATACTCAATTTTTTTTTCTATATTTTTCATTTGTTGCATCTCAGCTATTCAGAGAGAAGAACAGTTCAGAATTAAAAAGCATGTGACAAAATCACCTTGCAAAGCACTCATTGCTGTGGCTGCACAGGCTGGATTAACAAAGTCCACGAAGCAAAATATAAGAGGATCGCCATTACGCTGCATTAAAGTTTCGACATAACAGATGAGACAAGCCGCAATCTCAGCAGAAACCAAGGTGATAACACAAGAGAACACAACAGAAAGATGAAGCCCACTCACATGTTTAGATTCTTTAGTTACGAGTCTCACTTCTTTGTACCCCACAAACGGACGAAATATATCTAGATCAGAGCTAAGAAAGTTTCAAAGCAAATGAGAAAGAAATTGAAGGCTTTGAAGCAACATATAACGGCACGAAACCAAAATATTAGTAAATTTCCAAGTACATGAAAAAGGATACGAGCTACCTCCCTCCTCGTGCTGTCAGCGGGAAGCCCTTCAACAAACAAAGTGCTGGAAGCATCAGGAGGTAAAAGAACATTTTCCCGTCCTGGCATAGGCATGATGTCTGCTGGATGCTGACCACCAAAACCGGTATTTCGACCATTTGGAGCCATATCTGGAACAAGAGGTCCAGGACGGACCATTGCTGTAGGATCGGCCATGGGATAGCTAGACATTTGCCCGGGGCCAGATCTCGCCAACCCACCACCACCTCCGCCACCAGCACCACCACCACCAACAAAAGTGCCAACTTCCCCCGAGTTAAGATTAGAGAGTTGCTACACAGCAATTATCATAAATACTTTAGCACATGTGATCATAGAGGAGGAATGCGAGAATAAAGAGGATGGCTTGAAATGAGGACTCACCGTGGATCGGAGATATTGATCATAAGCTGACCCTATTGATTTTGTGTCCTTAACGACATGGACCCTACCTCGGTCATCATCACGCACTGGATAGTTCTGTGCCTCAGGTCCTGATGGCATCCCAGGAGCCGAGGATTCTGCATAATTTGAATTGCTCAGTAACCCAAATTTTCCATCGATAGCATCAATGAGTCTCCTGTCTAGCTCTGCCAATCTTGTTTCAAGATAGTGTTAAAGCATCAATTCATTCCTTCGTTCTAATTTAACTAGTTTAACTTCCGAGCTCGTATTTTCCACCTTTTGCACGATTTCAGCTTAGTTGTTGCATTATTAACCTTTCTGGCAATAACTACAGATGTTTCTATGCCATGGGCATCGACAATGGCTCTCAAAAGAGATGGTTCTAACTTATCACACGTTATAGAAGAGTAATGACAGGACAGAAATCCGACATTAATTTTCCCCCCACCAAACTAGCAAATTCATCAACTGAATAAATAAATAAAAAAAATGAATCGCATTTCGACCTAAAATGCCACAAATTAGTCGCCTAGGGGTTCATCTACCAGCAGAAGACTCAAACTCCAGTTCAGGGAAACGATTGGTTTCCTCGGAAGCTACACGAATAAGAACCGGAAATTAGGAAGAAGAGGGTACCGTAATCAGGGCGAGGCCGCTTAAGCATGCCGCCGGAAGGGGGAACCTGCAGTGGCTGCTGCTGCTGCCGGTTCCAGTACGCATCCGCCATCGGAGTACCTTCGGAGGGAAAGCTCAATGGAGAATTTGGAGGGGAGAGGGGAAACCGAGACCGCTGAATTGAAAGAATTGGAGCAAAACCCTAACCCTAACTCGCAGATTTCCTATCAAATTTGAGTGCACAGACAAGCTGCTTTTGACCCGAGCTCGCGTTCTCTGGGTAACGAGGAAGGATTCCTGGATCTGCTGCGGGAGGGTACATGCTTATGAATGTGCTGGGCCAATTACAATTTGACACGTCATAGGAAGTGCTCAAAAAAACTTACTATATATGATTTTTTTTAAAAATAGACGAGACGATAATATCATGGGCCGGGTTGGGCCTAAAGATGGATGGGCTCGAGCTTATCAGTTAGATAATTAAATGGGCTTTGAGTTTGGATCTTCTCTTTTGAGATTGCAACAACGACGATGGAATACAAATCATCATTGTGAACTCATCGACCAACATTTTCCTTATCCGGCATTCAAAGTGCAACGGTTGATACGATCTTGACGAGGTGCAATTCGGTACTAGGAATCAGCATCGTTCCCTTGCTACATCGTGTATCCATCCTCAGTCGTGTGACCCGAGTTCAATTTGCACAGCACGAAAAGCAGGGAAAGTTTTTAGAATATCTCAAAGAATGTGTCAATGGCGTCGATGTCTCTACAGAGCAGTTGCTTAATTCTCGGGTTCGGGTTTTCTGTCCGTGAATTACATTGCGCCCGTTTTACGGATTCGATGTTTTGTTTCGGCGCGATGATACATCTAGTCGTAGTAGTGAAAGATTCCGAGGAAATCGAAAGACGAGAGAATTTTATAAAGCGGTCGAGTACAACTCGGGTAGATGTGCTGGAAAAGGAGTATTGTGTCTGGAATTGTTCGGACATAGTAAACGTGGGGACTGAGAGAATCGCATTAAAATGGTGCAAAAGATATCCACTTTATTTGGCACCTTGTACTCGGGCAGCTCCCGAATGTTAGGGTTATGTTTGTCCCAAAATCCCCACCCAAAACAAAATCATCCATTTAAACTCAAAAAAACAAGATTGAACATTTTAAAATGAAAATCGTAAAGACAGAGATATATAAAAATAATAATAATATTCATTACTTCCCGAGTTCAAAACAGTTCAAGCTTATTTCAGACGGTTCAGCGCTCAGTGACTCTAGTAAGATTGGAGGCGACAACATTATTTGCAATGAGAGCGGACCGTTGTGTGGGAGCTTTGAGCAGAGAATTTGTCTGGCAACAAGTATCACAGCTGAGCTTTGGGCCCTTTGAGATGGACTACAATTAAGGATTGATATGGTCATTGATCACCTACATGTGGAAGTTGATGTAGTAGTGGCACATGATCTCGTTTGGGGTAATGGTCATGCGAACAAAGTCAATTTATCACTTATTATCGATAGTAGGCTTCTGGCCAACCGGCTTCAGGGATCGCAGGCTAACCGCATTTACCGAGAAGCCAACTTTTGCATGGACATGGTTGCGAAGATGGGCGCGAGTGACCTACATGCTGATACGGGCATTGAGTTCCTAAATGCAGATGTAAGATTTTATTCATCGGATATTTCTGGTGTTCTCTTTAGCAGAATGGTCGAGCCGCATCTCCCACAATTTTAAATAGAGCCACGTCCCGTCTCGGACCCCTTGATGTACTGAATCAGATATTTGCTTGAATGAAGCCTATTTTCTACTAAAAATAATAATATCTTAAGAGCAAAATTTTAATCGTTATAATGAAGCGAGAGGGAGAGCGAGATTGATTGACATCTATTTCTTCTCATAAATTTTTCGATACTTATAAAGAAAGTAAAAATAACATTATTGATTATAAATTTGGAAATGAATGATCAAATTATTTTTCGATTCTTGAATATATTTTTCCTCACGACAAATGTGAATTGGCGCAAATGTGTTCATCTAGAAGGATAATATGTTGACTTAAGAATAGTATTCCAATAAACGAGAGGAGTCGCTGTTTGAACTTTGAAAGTGGACCTGCACGAGCAGTAGATTGATTAAATACGCACCTCCATACTAACGTGGTCTGAATCATAAGTTCGTAAAATTAGCAGGTAGCTGTTAATTTTGAACTTTTCAAATTATCTTAATTTCATTAAATTAATGTCTTGCAATAATCTTTTTTTAATTACATAAATAATCAAGTGGTCTTTTCTTTTAGAGCTCTATCCATTGCGGTGCACCGGTTCATCACAGAGTTATATAATTTGTTCATATTTTTGCAAAATAGGCTTTTAAGTCATTTAGTTAATTAATTAATTATCGTGTTGAAAATTTGAACAATATTAATTTAAATTTGTTATATTTATGAAATTATGCATTTTCATTTATATATAAATTAGCTGAGTTATATATATATATATATATATATAATCTACATATTGGAGTGAATTATATTTAGAAAGCGATTTCTACATTTATCAGTTATTAATTAATAATTTTATAGATATTTTGTTATACTCATGACATTATGCATTGTCATTTGTATAAAAAAAAATTAGTTGAATTATATATATATACACATATTAGATTGGATTCCATCTGAAAACGATTTATGCATTTATTATCACTTCTTGTTAAAAATTTTCTGGAATATATATATTTGAAGGAGCTTGCTCATAGTATGGATATATGGGTTCGATAATTAAAATATGATTTTGCAATTTTATAAATTATTTCGAATTATATTCTATCTCGGACCTTTACTAAAGAAATTAAATATAATAATAGAAATAGATAAACTCCTTTTTATATTTGTCTTCAAATTTTAAAATAATATAAGAAATTTTTACAAATATTATTAATAGATGAAGCAAATCGACAATTCTAGCCCTATTAGCTATAACCCTATTAAATGTTCGTGGGAGTCAATTTTACTTATATAATTTTGGGAACCACGTGTGTCATTGAGTGAGTCCTCTAAGTCGAGCGTGAAGGACTAACATTTGACTCATTTAGGAGATGAACTAATGAAAGCACGGGTAAATTGCCGCGGACACCGAACTCATTGTAAAGAGAGAGAGATGAGAGAGAGAGATGCCATCTTTCTCAAGAGATTAGTTCATAGAAACCATGTTTTAATGCTCTTGAAATTTTCTAGCTCGATATATAACATAAAAATATACCATTAAAAATTTACTAGAAATAAAGATTTTGAATAGATTTAAATCATCAATAATGATATGTAATTCAGGTAATTGATACAAGAATGTGTCATGACTCATTTTTTTGAAACCTTCAACTCGTGGTTAGTCGTTCTTTCGACTGTTCGAAGACTTTAATTTTCTATCGAAAATCAAGAATAAATATAGAATGGTTTCTTGGATTTTTTTTTAAAGTTATCAATTCATGAATAAACAGTAAATATTTTTTTTGGATAAATGGTAGAGACTTTCATTAAACAAAAAGGATTTACATCAGAGACCATTTACCCTGTATAACATCAACAAAACTAAGTAGCCCCCAAACTACACCCCAAAAGAATGTTGATTATCTATGAGCAATATCAGGAGGGTTAAATATGTAATCGACTAGGACATAATTTACAATAAATATTATTATTAAAAAATCAAAAGTTTTCTCGATAAATTAAACAATATGTGTAGTCTCCATAATATATGGATCTACATCTAATTATGATACTTAATTTTTATATAAAAATTTTAAATAAATATTAAAATTACTTTTAAAAAATAAAAAAATTCTCCCTTCGTGAATAATTTTTTAAATAAACTTTTTTCACAAGACATTATTTTTTATATATTAATTTTGTGCAAAGCACGAGTCCGTACCTAAATCTTTTCTTGTAGAGAGCCCGAATGGGCCAAGGAGTTTTTATTCGAGTGGTTTGGGGTCAAATCAAGAAGCTGGCGGGGCCCCTCAGTACGTTTCCATTCAATTTTTGGCTTCTTGCACGCAAAGTTAGCCCCTGGAATAAAAGCATTTATAGTTTCCCTCCTTTTCCCAATTAATAAATTGAATAACCTATTAAATTAGTGATTTTGCCTAAAAATTTCAACAGAAGAAAAGGCCAATAAGAAGATAACTCCCTTAATTACATGATGATATAATTTATTTAGGAAGTAATACATGTTTAGACACAATATGTACGTCGAACATACAGGATAGGAATCGAGAAGCCGAATATACTAGGCACAAAGAAAAGGTGCTTGAGTTATCGATCAATAATAAAAATACTTTTTCTGCTTAGAAAATTGTCCAAAAGCATTTAGTTTAAATATAACATGACCAAAACAGGGTGTGCTAACTATAAAAAATAATAATAATAATAAACTATCAAAGATAATGGTCTAATGATGAATAAGCTTACTCTCATGTGATTTGATAATCTCAATATCCTGGATTCGAATTCTCTTTATGCATTTGTATCAAAACATTTGCTAAAAATGTGTTATTTGCTTGGGATTGCAGGATACTGACTTCTGTAAACTATAATAGGCATTTGGTGTGCTAAATTAATAGAGTCAGTACTTACTTTGGTTGTTCAATTCGTCTGATATGTTCGCGATTGAACATGAGAATATGAGCATTGCGTAGCAGGGGTGACAAAGTTGCCGTCACTGTTATCCATTATTTTATTTAATAAATAATAATAATAATTTTGCATAGCTATGAAAAGGATCGACATTTTTTGCAACTTTTGAAATTCGTTTTACAGTGTGAGGATTATTTATCGGAAGCTAGGAAAAGAATTCCAACTTTTGTGTGTGTGTTAGGATGGTCTTCAATTTCAGGGGGCAGGAGACAACCATTTAAACTTTAGGGTGTAAAATCAAATTTCCTCCAAATTTATGGTTTTCATGTCATTTTCGCCCAACAAGATTATTATTAGGGAGAAACAAGGCGGCTTTCAATTTAATCATTACGTCCTGTGATGATAGTGGGATCATTGTTCATCGATATTAATAAAGTTCCCCTTTTCTTCTTTCCCTTGCTTTATATGGCTATTTTTCTTTTGGACAATCCCTTCAATATGATGCTATATACCATCATCAATTGAAATTAAGGCTTCATTTTGATTTTCAAATCTAATTACTCAACTCAACTCAACTTTATTTTTTCCTCAATTCACCAACATAATCATTACTTTTTTATCCTTTTCTAATTAAATAATAGATCTTTCACATATTTTTTTCTAATCATTTTTATAATTAACTTTTTAATAGTAAAATTTTCATATACTTTCACATCTATACATACACATCCATTTTTCAATAATAAATTTATAATCTATTTTCATATATATATATATATAAATTTTTCAATAGTAAATTTCCCACATACTTTGACATTTATATACATACATATATATATATATATTCTTACACATTATGTGTTTGGTATTAGAGTTGAGTTGAGTTGAGTTTTGGTTTTAATTGGTTTGTAATGATTGTGTTATTGAATTATGAGAAAATGAGTGAAAAAATAATGAATAGTTGAGATAAAATAATGATTAAGTAATGATTGTATTGTTGAATTGTGGAAAAAGCAATAAATAGTTGAGAGAATTGAGTGGTTAAAAAAAAGTAATAATTGTGTTGTTGAATTGAAGATAAGTTGAGTTGAATTGAGTTAAAAAAAATTCTAAATCCAAACACACACATATATAATTGTTGACACTTATAATCATTGCACAATATCAAGTTGAGTTGAATAATTGAAAAACAAATGCAAGCTAATAGACTTTCCATTCACCAACAAAAGAATTAATAAAACTCTCGAGAAAGAGGGTATAGTGTGATAAAGCATACACTTGTCCGATAATAAAAAAGTTCCATTTTCGACTCTCATGCCTCTCTTTTTGGACCTTAAGGGAAAGGCTCATAGACCTATTATAAGGATAAGAACATAACTTTCACTGGCGAGAATCAAATCCAAAACCTTTTGAATCCGAGTTGGCAGGTTGTGCCATTACACTAAGGCCACTTCCTTGTCAGTCATGCTTCTTTAGTCATTAAGGATTCTATTTTATTATATTAAATCCACGAGATTTTTAGGCCCGTGCGATGCACGGATTTTTAGTTAGTTTGCTTTAACATAAACTTTATTTTAATAAAAATATTAACTTTCATTATTTTTGACATTTTAATAAAAATTGACCTATACTTATTTTAATATTTATTATTCAACTTTACTTAATAGGATGAGAGATAAATATAAATTAGTATTTTTTGTCGCTCGTTCGCGGGCCTACAAGGAAAAAAGATGGGATAAAAATGATATATTTTTAAAATTCATTAAAGTATGTGAGAAAAAGAGATGAGATAAAAATGAAAAAATATAATTTGACTTGAGATTCGTGTATATGTTTTAATGCAGTATTGTGAAAGGACCATTTGCTATGAGTTGGGGATTTACGAAAAAATGCTTACATGCTACGTTAAATGATTCAATCGTTAAATCGAAAAGTTGCATTTTTTCAATATTATCAAATTTGACCCAAATAAATAAGACACTACTTAATCCTGTTGACGCTTTATACCAAATGATTCGATTGTTATAGTCGCATTATTTCCAAAAAATACTCTTTGCCCAACTTTTATTTAGAAAAATTAGAAGAAATTTCGAATTAGAAATACTCGATATACAAATTACAATATATATAATATGCTTTTTCAAATTTTAGTATGTGAGTGCAGAACATTTTTCCTCTCCCTTTTTGTTTTCCTTATTTTGTCCAGTATTTTTAATCTTGGCTAAATAAGGTAGTGGTGCAACTTATTTGATATAACGACTCAAATGACCCCATTGGTTGACCAGTTATTCTCTAAAAAGAATATAATATCACATTTTACGTTCATATAGTGCATAAGCTTTTCTCATATTTTTTTCCGATCACAATAAAATTCGACACAATGCATTTTACTATACTCTCTCTATCTATTTTACATTTTTTGAAGGGTTATACATATCTTATACTTTATTTTTTAATAAATATTCATTCACAGACACAAACTTTTTTTTTCTTTTTGTTGTGCTTTTCTTAAGAACTTATACTAATTGAACATATACTTTTTGAACTTTAGATAATATATTTTTTCCCGTTTTATCAACATTGGAAGACACAATAATGAAGATGATCATTATTAATTTATTCTCATAAATTTATAAAATGCAAATATTTTCCTTTTCTTAAAGTCGATCAAGAACCTTTTACTTAATATTATTTTCAAATCTTATTCCTACTTCTTTTTTTAAGAGCAAAACTATAAGTTTTATATTCAATAGTTAATTCATTTAACATATTCAAAACACACTCTATGAAATAAAAAAAAGAAATGATATCATCTTTTCAAAAAAATTGATTATTTATTATTAATAGAGAGTTCATAATTTTTAAAATAAATAGTGTTATTATTAATTTCAGTTAAATACTATATTAATTATTATACAAACTATTGTGATGAGCCAAAAAATTAAAGAAAAACTTCAAACCCGCAGCATTGAGCAGTTTGACCTTTTTTTTTTTTTACTTAATTAGGGTCTCACGAAATAAAATTGACTTTGTTTTATTATTTTATTTTATTTTATTTTGTAAATGTGACCATGTTGATGGGCCCCGCACGATTCATCAGTTACAATATTTCGGTCACCTAATTCTCGAGAATGTGGGCTCACTTTTCCACGACAGAAGCCTATGCTTCCAAGAGTCCTTTTTGGTAAAATCGATGTGTCCCCACAAAGAAAGCAGAGGGGAGGAGGAAGAAGATTAAAAAATAGAAGACGGCAATAATAATTAGAACACTGATTAACCCCTTAATTATTTAAATCAGTCAAGTTACTTAACGGCTTTTCGGTGTAATCTTGATGATTTTCTTCAAAAAGTGGCTTGATTTGACCCATAATTGAGTTTCATAATCCATCCCGATCGTGCTTGTGCGCAAAGCTACATTATTAATAGGCTCTAATCGAGCGATGCGAAGAATGGAGCGTGAAATGTGAAACTTCAGAAAATTAGAGGTGAAACCATTGTCAATAAGAATTTTGGCAACATCTCATTCATCCAAAACGCTCACCATCTTTTGTTTAATTATTTTCGTAAAAACTGGATTGCAAGCTAATCTAGCCTAATCAACGAGATAGTATATGAAATTGCATCAGATGATATTTTGTATTTCGCATAAAATCTAATAATTGCCCATTTTATGCAGCCGTGCGGTGAGCATAGTGCGAGCAATGCCCCATTCTGTTTTGACAATAAAAAGAAATCCGCATAAGCTCGTGTCGTAAGATTTATAAGAATGGTACAAAGTTGTTCTTTCCTAGTTGTGTAATGTTTAAATCTGGGAAAAACTGAGAAATGAAACATATATTTTCTTTTCTTTTTTTTTTTTATCAAGAGCACACCATGAAAATTAAAATTTTGATTTGACAGAGTCTTTGGCGATCATAAGGCTCTTGGATAACTCGTTTGGTTGCACTAACTCAAAGCTCTGACTGGAGAAGGGATCTTCCATTATAAGGAAGAATTTGCCCAAATTTAAAAACACAATCATGGAATCGTAATATTAGCTAGATTCTATCAATTTCCTCATGATGAGTGATTACAGTCACTTTAGTCAAATTACACATTACCTGGGATGTGAATTTCATAACGAACTTGTACGTAAGATCGATCCGGTCTAAACCGACAGATTTCGAATGAGATACGGGGTAGAATTTCTAGTTAGATCACGAGGATGCAGCGAGAACATTAATGCCCAGATTTGTTCCTCCGCGGAGCTACATTCTCCTCGATTGTGCCCACCCACAAGTCCATCAAGACTATTTTCTCGGCCTCCTCGGTGCCCCCCACGTGGCCCTCCTCCAATTCCCCGCGCCGCACCAGATCCCAGCCCCACTGTCTTAAAATGAGGTTATCTTCCCCTGCAGGCCGGCGCACCTAAGAGCTACACTTCCGGCCGCTCGGGCTGCGCCAGCTCATCAATGGTAAGGGTTTTTGTGTCATTTCGGCTCGACAGGGGTTACTTTCGCAGCAGCAAATGTCGTAAGCCTCCGACGTGCCCACATTTAACACCAAGTGTACTCTCTGTCTTTATTACGAGCCCTTTATTCTTAATTATTTAATTAAATTAATTTATTATTCAGTTATTTTGTCCGGAGATCATTAATAATTATAATTATAATTATAATTACAATAATAAAAAGATATAAATATTAAAATGCCCCATAAAAAAATTAAATACATTTATTCACGAAAGACTGTTGTTCCTTATCAAAAATTTTTTGAAACTCCTTTTTTTTTTTCGGGAGCAGCAGTATGGCAGGTTTTGAAACTTGCTCTTGTTGCTATCATTTTACATTTATTATCACCAAATAAAATTTTCAAATATATAAAAGGATTTGAGGTTAATAATCGATAAAATAGAAAATTATCCTTTTAAAAGGTAAGAGACAATTATTATTCGAGTGACGGAACCAATTTATAAAAACACTCATGTACAAAAACTGTATCGAAAGACGTTACAGATTTTTTATTTTGAAGTTTTTTGAGGTTTTATTATTCTCTTTAAATTGAATAATGTGAAGTGCTTTCGGGGGCAAAAAAAAAAAGACTAACGACTCAAAAAAACATGAACTTTATTTCATTTTTTTTATTTTGACATGAACTTTATTTTTCGACAAAAAAAAGTACGAACTTTGATTTTCTTATCAAATTATGCATTTGTACCATTTTTCATTCATTTTTCTGACATGGAAGAAATTGGTGTTTACATGGCAAACGGTGTTACGTCATGTTAGCAAAAATAACAAAAAATATAAAGAAAAAATTAAAGAAAAAGAGAGATAAAGACCTTAATCAAAGAAACGGTGAGGATCCGAGGTAGCCAACGCAATCGCAATTGGGATTGTTGGTGACCTCAAAGGGAGTCGACAACCCTAATCGGGGGTGGTGACCGGGATTGAGTTAACAAAATGGATGAAAAATGGTACAAATACCTAACGTGACAATAATATTAAAGATTGTGCCTTTTTTTGGCAAAAAAATAATATTCATGATAAAATTGAAAAATTAGTAAAAGCTTATACTTTTTTTGAGTTGTTAACAAAAAAGAAAGAAAGAAAGAAAGAAGGTTATGATAGCGTTACACAAGGACCTGCTCCAAAAACTAATTCATGTACTTTGATTTGATATTGCAAAAATAATAATTAAATTCATCATAAAATGTACCATTCAGTGTATTTATTGTCATTTTTTCTATTTTTGCACATAATTGAGCAGAAACTACACCTTTTCAAATGCGATTATACTTTAGTCTAATTGTGGAATATATTTTTCTTTGATGAGTCCGATGATTGAAACTTGAAAGTCTTGGGAACTGTGACAATACCTTCACTGTTGATTTTATTTTTACATTCCTTTTTTTCGTTTTTATTCTGCTATTTGAAAGTGTAATAGATTCTGATTAATCTAATTTGAGCTAGATTTATTAATTAAGGGAAAATTTTTCCCAATTAAGAATTTTTTTTATTTAGTAGATTCAAAGTCGAAACTTTATTTAAGAGGAACGAGTGTTAAACCGTTAACTAATCGTTGTTGATCCGTTTTTCTTTTTTTAATTTTATCTTTTATGTTTTTATTAATGTTTAAAAATAAAAATTAAATAAGCTTCTCGGAAATCTGTCAGGCGATTTCATCTCATTTCAATGGCTTTTTCCCTTTTTCTGTCTTTGACCAGTTGTCTTTTACGGACTCCCTCCCTCCCTCTCTCTCTCTCTCTCTCTCTCTCTGCCTCCGTCTCTCTCTTCGTCCCCTCCGGCTCTCCGGCGTCGTACCGGCTCGGTTCTGTCCGGCAGCCGCTCCTTGCCTGCCTGCTCTGCGGAGCCGACTCGCACTCGCCCGAGAAGCGAGACCTCTTCCCCTCCGAGTCCACTCAGTCTGCTTCCCCAGTCAACCGCGAGTTTTTGGGAGATTCGGAGCTTCGTTACTTCTGCGCTGGGAGGAATTTCTCCGATTATCGGGGAGAGAAGCAGATCTGCGAGGGCTGTGCTGACTCTGTGGCTTTGCATTTCGGTTTTCTTCTCTTGTTTCGTCTGGCGTCAGTGATCGGAGGAGCTAGCACTGAGAGAGAGAGAGAGCTGGATAAGAAGATCGTACAGAAGCTGCGGCGGCGGTGATGTGAGGTGGGTTCTTTTTGATGGTAGTGAAGCTGTTGCCTGCGGTTTATGATGACCGGAGCTCCGGTGAGCGATCGCAGAGGGTGGTGGCTTTCTGGTGAAACTTCTACATGGAATGGCAGATCTTGTTAGCTACGGGAATGCTGACCGTGACATCGAGCAGGTCCGTTCTCTCCCCCTTCTCATTCAGGCCCTTTCCTGCGCAATTCCTAATTTGAGGCTGTGTGTCATTTCCGACGGTTAAAGACAAAATCTGGGAAATTTCACGACTTTTGGTTCTTTTGTTGGTATATGGTCTCAATCTTCTGTTCTCTAGCAATCTCAGTGAAGATGACAAACTTGGCCGGTCGATCCTGTAGAACTTGGATTGATAGATAGCCGGCAATCATAGTTATAGAAAGATATGGTCAAAACTCAAATATTTGGAAACTTATCTTGGAAATGATCCGTGCCATCTGCCCGAATGGAAATAGTAGATACGGCGTGGCCCTGTATTTTGTGAAAATATGAGACAAAAAAAGAAGGAGAATTCGCCGGATGTGATAGTATGATGAGGTTCTACTTCTTGAAGGAAGTAAGTGTAACCTTGTGAAGGCGCAAGTTTATCCAAGCTGCAGATGGTCGATTACGTGCAGATGGTTCATAGATTAGGTTGAAGTACTTCTTTCTTTTGTGTCATGCCTATTTTTGAGAATTGGCAGGATTCGCACTGAAAGATTTGTTTCGTTTCAGAGACAAGGGATTTTTCTGTACATGTTGAGAAGGGAATGCATTGATGTAATAGATCAAACTGCATTACCTCTTGAGCTTCCACATACACTAGTAGTTCATTCTTATGTTTGGGGCGGCTATATCTGTGGCAATGCCTACTCGGATTTGTCACATATTTGCACCTTCAAAAAGAAATCAACAAATTAGTAGCCTGTGAAGGAGCAAATTAGTGATAGTTTAGAGCTTAGTTAGTTAAGGAAAGGTCAGACTAGGGAAACAGCAGAGCTCTTAACTTAATAATTTTCATATGGGCAGCAGTGTCCTGATGTTTTGGAAAGAGATTGTTTGAAGTAGGGAGGGTTTCTTCTTTTCATAAGACTACTAGACTGCCGTAGATTGTGAAAGGATTTGGGAGCAGCTCTTTTTCTGGATGCCACTCAAGGTTCATCAAACTATGGGGAATATGTGTTTGCTTATTCGTGATTTCTGTCTCTACTCCTAACTGTCAAATTCTGTTCAAAGATATTCTTCTAATGGGTAAAGAAAAGAATTTATTATTAGGGCTGCAAGTTGAAGATTCTTGTCAATGCTGATTAATTTATTGCAGTTTTATTCTATAACATAGACCTGCCCCTTATAGGTGATATTACATTCCCAGTATTCATATTTGAGTAATTGCCAATATTTGGATTTTTGATGATACATTGTTTTTTAATAGTTTGTTGACTATATTTACTCAAGTTATGAATGGTATCCTAATTTTTTCAGGCATTGATTGCCCTGAAGAGAGGTGCTCAGCTGCTTAAATATGGCCGCAAGGGAAAACCCAAGTTCTATCAGTTTAGGCTATCTAGTGTGAGTTTTGAAGCCACGTCTTTTATTATTGTAGATATTATCGTAATTATTGTTATTAGTTTCTTTTGCAGCAAAGATATGCTTGTAGAAAAACTTGGGACAGATTTGAAAGTAGAAGGATAGTTCATTCTAATGAATTCACTTATATTTGTCAAAATTTGTGCAGTGAATACTCTAATTGATTAGTCAACAATAGTTTCTGGTCTGATGCTTGTTTTAGTAAGGTGGTGCAAATACACTAGCAGCATTTTTCGAAAATAGTTACTGTGCTGCTGCTTGTTTTAGTAATTGTGTGCTTGTCTCTCACCACTTCCTTGCTGCTGCAAGCAAATTTGAGTAACTGACAATATTCTTGGCATGATACCTGGAGTAGTAGTGTTCTACATTGCTTAACTGTAACTCCCTTTGTTTTTACCTATCTTACAGGATGAATCTTCTTTAATCTGGATTTCAAGTAGTGGTGAAAGAAGTTTGAAGTTAGCATCTGTTATAAGAATTATTCCTGGACAGAGAACTGTGAGTTTCTGTACTTGTTATGTGACATCATATTCCTCGTTTTCTTGATTATTTCATCTTGGCTTATGAATCTGACTGGTTGATTTATGATGGTAAAACAAAAAATCAGCCATTAAGTGCCTAATCCTATGCTTTTGTGTACTGCTCAGGCTGTATTTCGACGTTACCTTCGACCAGAGAAGGACTACTTGTCCTTTTCTTTGATATATAACGACGGGAAGCGCTCCCTTGATCTGGTTGGTTTAGTGTTTGAAATATTTCATGATGAGATGTCAATAAAGTTCTCTCTCAAATTGATTTCTCCTTTATTCTGTTTCAGATCTGCAAGGATAAAGTTGAGGCAGAGGTGTGGATTGCTGGCCTTAAATCACTAATATCTTCCGGTCAAGGAGGACGTTCTAAGATTGACGGATGGTGTGATGGAAGCCCCTACCTTGATGTAATGCTACCTACCTAAATCTTTTTGTTTGACTATATTTTATATTACTTATGCCGCGTTTATGTATTCCAAACAGTTTATTCTTATGAACAGAATAGAATAAACTTTTAGCTTTTATTGGTTTTCTTATAAATTACTTCATGGTCGATGAATTTCAGGATAACAGAGATTTGACATCCAACAGCCCAAGTGAGAGTTCTGTGAGTGCTACTCGAGATATAAGCTCGCCTGACATTTCTATTAGTACAACAAATCCAGTTACTTCTCCAAACAGTTCGGTGGCTGAGAACCCTGTGCAGTTTGGAAGATCACATGTAGCATCAGAAAACGCAAACATGCAAGTAAAAGGATCTATCAATGCTGATGCTTTTCGTGTTAGTGTTTCCAGTGCTCCCAGCACTTCCAGTCACGGTTCAGCACCAGACGATTGCGATGCTTTAGGTGATGTATACATTTGGGGCGAAATAATATGTGATAACGTTATCAAGGTGGGGCCTGAGAAGAATGCTCATTTTATGAGCAATAGAGCTGATGTGCTCTTACCCCGACCGTTGGAGTCAAATGTTGTTCTTGACGTACATCACATAGCATGTGGGGTAAAGCATGCTGCTCTTGTAACAAAGCAAGGTGAGGTTTTCACGTGGGGTGAAGAATCAGGAGGACGTCTGGGTCATGGTGTTGGGAGGGACGTGGTGCAGCCTCGTTTTGTTGAGTCTATTGGGTTTACCAGTCTCGATTTTGTTGCCTGCGGTGAATTTCATACCTGTGCCGTTACGGTGGCAGGAGAACTCTACACATGGGGAGATGGCATGCATAATGCTGGACTTCTGGGTCATGGTACAGATGTTAGCCACTGGATACCCAAGAGAATCTCAGGTCCTCTCGAGGGACTTCAGATTGCTTATGTAAGTTGTGGTCCATGGCACACAGCTCTGATAACATCAATGGGGCAGCTCTTTACTTTTGGCGATGGAACATTCGGTGTGTTAGGTCATGGTGATAGGGAAAACGTGATGTCTCCTAGAGAAGTAGAATCTCTATCTGGGCTTCGGACGATTGCTGTTGCTTGTGGTGTTTGGCACACCGCTGCTGTTGTGGAGGTTATCGCGACTCAGTCCAGTGCTTCCACTTCTTCCGGAAAGCTCTTCACGTGGGGGGATGGAGATAAAAACCGCCTAGGGCAAGGAGACAAGGAACCTCGATTGAAGCCCACTTGTGTGCCTGCTCTAATCGACTATAATTTCTGCAAAATCGCATGTGGCCACAGCATAACAGTTGGATTGACCACATCAGGACGTGTTTTCACAATGGGTAGTACTGTATATGGACAGCTTGGGAATCCTTCGTCTGATGGGAAGATTCCTTGCTCGGTGGAAGATAAATTGGCAGGAGAAATTGTTGAAGAAATTGCTTGCGGTTCGTATCATGTGACCGTGTTAACTTCAAAGAACGAAGTTTATACATGGGGAAAGGGTGCTAATGGGAGACTGGGGCATGGAGATCTCGAAGATCGGAAGACTCCAACTCTGGTTGAAGCTTTGAAGGACAGGCACGTGAAATATATTGCCTGTGGTTCGAATTACACAGCAGCAATATGTCTACACAAGTGGGTCTCAGGGGCTGAGCAGTCTCAGTGCTCTGCTTGTAGGCAGGCATTTGGGTTCACCCGAAAAAGGCATAATTGCTACAACTGTGGACTTGTCCACTGCCACTCCTGCAGTTCCAGGAAGGCAGTGAGAGCAGCCTTGGCTCCAAATCCTCGGAAGCCCTATAGGGTATGCGACTCCTGCTATGTGAAGCTGAACAAGGTGCTTGAAGCCAGTATGAATAACAAAAAGAATGCAGGACCCCGATTGTCGGGGGAAAACAAGGACCGGCTTGACAAGGCCGATTTAAGGTTGTCCAAGTCGGTTATGCCAACTAATATGGATTTGATCAAGCAGCTGGACAGTAAAGCTGCTAAACAAGGGAAGAAGGCGGATGCCTTCTCCCTTGTCCGGTCTTCTCAACCACCTTTTGTGCAGCTCAAAGATGTTGTTCTGTCGACTGCTGCTGATCTGCGAAGAACTGGACCAAAACCAATTCTTACTCCATCTGGTGTGAGTTCGAGGTCTGTATCGCCTTTCTCAAGAAAGCCGAGCCCGCCACGCTCTGCTACACCTGTGCCGACAACATCAGGACTTTCCTTCTCTAAAAGTATCACTGATAGCCTGAAGAAAACGAATGAGCTCTTAAATCAAGAGGTGCTGAAGTTGCGCGCTCAGGTACTTCAATGTGGTGGTGTTTTTGCATATAATTTTTTCGAATATCAAAGTGGTTGTCGCGTATATTTCTACCAGACTAACTATTTCACTGAATTGTTTAGGTCGAGAGCCTTAGACATAGATGTGAACAGCAGGAAGTAGAGCTCCAGAGGTCAACAAAGAAAACTCAAGAAGCCATGGCATTGGCGGCAGAGGAGTCAGCCAAGTCCAAAGCTGCGAAAGAAGTCATCAAGTCACTTACAGCGCAGGTTTCTTCATATATCTTGATTTCATATCTGCCGCTTTGCTTGTAAAAGGATTCCTTCAATTTTGCTCTTCCTGAAAGTTTGAAACGACTTTTCCCTGTTTGAATAGGGAAAAAGTTGCACGTCGGAAAATGCATAAAACACCTTGAATAAATTATTTTCTGTGTGAATGGAGGAAAGATAAATAGTTGATCATGTTTTTCAATCTCGTACAAGGAAGATTTTACTTAATTTTTTAAATCCTAAAACAGTGTCAATTCGAGTGGCCATTCATGCAATTGAACCAATCAAATCGAAGGATTCGGGCCAGTTTACTTTCAAATAGATTGACTTAGTGACATTTGATTGACTTTTCTCACGAATGAAATCATAATTGTAGCATTTCGACTACGATGACCGCGGCACGTGTTTTCGGAAAATGGCTCCAATGAAGTCTGGCAAATTTCTTTTGAAATATTATGATTGAATACGGCACCGGCCTATTTTGCAGCTAAAAGATATGGCTGAGAGGCTGCCCCCTGGAACATATGATGCTGCTGAGAGTACGACACCTGCATACCAGCCAAGTGGTTTGGAGTCCAATGGCATTCACTATTCCGACTCGAGCAGCGAAACCCATTCGAGATCTAACTCCATGACAACTGCCTCTTTATTGGCTTCTACCTCCCTGGGGATCGACTCCACTGTCTCCAATGGAATTCACGGCTATAATGCTCGAAACTATGGCGATCCTGCACTCACTTCCAACGGCCCAAGTGAACCCTTGGACATTCCGAGGCAGCCACTTGGTGAGGAAGGGCTTCGCCCAACCGCCAGTAATGGGTCAGAACTGGGCGATGGAGACAACAATAGCATTAGATCCAGGAGTTCGACTATGGCTGGAGGGGACGGTGGTAGTAGTCTTGTAGAGGCGGAGTGGATCGAACAGTACGAGCCTGGTGTTTATATCACCCTCGTGGCCTTGCGGGATGGAACCAGAGATCTGAAGCGAGTCAGATTCAGGTACTTCAAGCCACTTGTGAAACCATCTGAGTCGGTGGTCTTGCTCCGCTCGTTAATCTCGTATGATGTTACCATTCGTTTCCTGTCGGCCTTTCAATGTCTCTCATCCCAGCACTGATAACTGAAATACTTTTCATTTACAGCCGCAGGAGATTCGGGGAGCACCAAGCGGAGACATGGTGGTCGGAGAATCGGGAGAGGGTATATGAGAGGTACAACGTTCGAGGGTCTGACAAGTCACTGGTCTCGGGCCCAGCAGGTCGGAGGTCCGAGGGGGCCATGTCTCCCGTTTCTCAAGCCTAGTCCTAGAATTTACGGAAGGGAAGGGAAGGGAAGGGAAGAAGGGAAGTGAAACAGAGAGATTCTGTTTCTCTGGTAATGTTCTAATGTTATGTTGCTTCAATTGCTTCACCTTTTCTTCGGCTGTTAAAACCCATCGAAGCCCCTCTTCTTCCGATTTTTGCCGTAGTCTTTTCTTCATCTTTTTCGATTTATTTAGCATCATAATTTTCGTAATTATTTTTGGGCCTCTGCTCAATACATATATATTGTAGTGTATATAGAGTACACTCCCCCAAGTAAAATCTCATGTCCTTTTGTACATTTGGGGCTCGGTGTTTGGTCTCTGCCCAATACGTGGGTGTTCGAATCGACAATTTGTCGCACGCGAATGTGATTATACAACACGAGAAATTCAACAGATGATATATAGCTCTGTCTCTTACGCTACGAAACGGAGAGGTCATCCTCGACTCTTCTCATCAGATTATCAAGTGAGACGATATCCACGCCGTTCTCATTGTCGAATAACTAACTACGGACAGTGTATATTAGATGATCGTGAATAATAGATACTTCGGGGCTCCCGTAATAGAGTTTTTTGCGATTTCAATTAATGGAATAATGATGATGACGTTTCCGAGGATAATAATGATGTTTTTCTGACGTGAGGTGTTACAAAGTCAAGGGCCAATACCTGAAATTCGTCCTAGTTAGCCGACATTCAGTAACAGTTCCCCTTGACTTCTTCTGATCATCTAAATGATTGACCCAAAGTCAACAGAAGCGCCATCTGGCCTTTTGAATTTATTTGCTCATACCTAAGCCAAGTCAACCCTTCATCTGGATTGAAAGAAAAATAAGGGCAAAAGATTTAGTTAGCAATGGAATTTATACAGGCAGGAAGTTTGAAATAGGCATTGGTTTGTTGCTCCATGCATCTTGTCGTGTTGTACGGGTTTTTTTTTAATTATTTATATATCTATTTAATTTTCCGTTGTGATTTATTTTGAGAGAATTTTCTCATGTCTTGACTTATAATTTTTTTGTTGAGTATCTTTGTACTTATTTTTTTAAGTAACTATAAAATCTTCATTACTTGCTGTGGCAAAAAGAGAGAGAGAAAGAGAGAACTGCAGTAGAGGATATTCGACCATTTTTGTTGATCGATTTTGCTATACTTTTGCATATTTTTCAGCCCTAACTGGAAAACTTGTAATTAGAGAATTAATACTATTTCGTTTTCCGCGATATGTTTTTCTCTCCACCAGACTCGAACCTATGATCAAAGGGCCATGGAAGTCTATGGCTCACAAATAGACCAAAGGAGAGCTGGCGCGATACGTTTTTACACCATCTGATCCTAATTTACTTAGTTCCAAGTTATATCACTTCATATTCTGATTTCCGGGTGAGCCCATCAAGTTCCAACACGTATATATTTATCCGTCTTGATCCCGACAGCGAATCTACTCCTTGACCTTGGTCCAGTTCGATTTTGTCTTTAATAGTTGACTTAGCGGCTTCATAATGATAACCCATGAGAACATAATCTTTCACACAAAACATCAAATGAGATCGATGATCACATTGCAGTTAATTATTATGGTCCTATCATGGTTCTTTCTGATTAATACTGAAAGTAAGTTAGATGATGAATGTTCTGTGATCAAGCGGGGCATGGCAATCTATAGATCGGAGATTATTGGTTTGGTAGCTCTGTCGTTTTTCTGATATTGCAGACACTCGAATGATATTCCAAAGACTAAACCAAGCTTGTGCCGGTTCTTGCTATCAACCTCTGCAATCCGTAGGAATTGAAAAACAATGGCCTGGGGAGAGATTCAATCACATGTAATATTAACGTCGTCCACAGAATTACATAATTCATAAATGGAGAGCCTTTACGTACGAATCGTATAGTGCTATTGTTATCATCACTCAGTCATATTGTTATCATAGATTGCAATGCAAGGAAACAAATAAATGTCTATGGAAAACATTTTGCGGTCTTTGGAGAGTAAGGATAAGAATCGCTTAGTATGATGGACTCTTTCTGAGAAATGATAAAAACAACAAGACGCCACTGACCGATACGATATCAGATAGCGAAGATTAACTGGATTAGTGTAGTTGTGACAACAGTTACAATCTTAGGCTTCTTCCCGAGCAAAAACCGGGAAAAAGTATGGGAACTCCACAGCAATTAATATATATCATGAAACTCGACGAAGAGAGAACAAAAACCCTCACTTGATTAGATCATGGCCTTCTCCTGCATTCTAACCCGATGCTGTTATGCTGCTTTGAAGGACCAGAAGGCGGGATGGGTGATGATTTCGGGAGCACATTAGCATACGTCCGAGGAGACGGTGATGGGGAGTAGACGACGCCTGATCCTTTAATCGGCTTTAACTTGAAAACTTGAAAGTCTCTAACCCCATAAGCTTCATCACACACCATGAGCCAAGATAGTACAATCAGCAACAACATGAATCTAAGAATGTGCGTTTCATCATGTTGTCTTCTTCTACTTCCAATCCCCATTTCTCACTGCCAATGGAGGACAGAGGTAGAGCGAGAGACTTGAGGAAATATATATATATACTTCCAGTATATGACAAGCAGTGTCACCAATATGTTATATTTATATATATATATATATATATATATTTATCTATATTATTATTATACCCTGATGATATGTATGCTTTTGTAAGGAAAATGTCTGTATGACATATGATTAGTAACTGTTATATCCCTTGTGTTTTAACTTAAAAAATAAACTGAATTTTTGAAAATTGTGAGGTACAAATGTCAAAATATATTTTCGCCGTGCATCCTGATCAACTGATAATTTTGCCGGAACGTAACCAGAAAAAATTTGAGTAGTGGGAGCAATATTAATACGATGAATATAAAGATTTATCATATGATCATAATTAAATGGGAGTTCTTATGCATGTCATGTGACTCGGATGACATTCCCGCTTCCGGGCCACCGACTTTTGTGGGGTCTAACCATGGTATGATACATTAAATGAGGTGATTTGGAAGAGAAGCTAGCGGCAAGCTCCTAGATTAGATTAGATTAGATTGGATTACTGGATGGAAAAAGATTGAGGAAACATGGGGGAAGTAAATGCCCGGTCGTGTTTTAGGATTGAGCTGTTGCCAATATGGAAAAAATTATATATATGCGGCTTTGATAGTTAGGGCTGTTCTCGTATATATAATCTTTAATTATTTTTTCTTTGTACATAAAATATTATATATATATTTAATTAATATGCATTTACATATATGTTTCAGGGTCTATACATATTATTAATTATTTATTGATTAAATAAAGGGAAAAACTAAAAAGGGGAAAATAAGGACATAAAAGAAATCATGCGTAAGCAATTTCAGAGGACGAGTGAGCGGGTCTTCGGGAGATTTGTTGGGGTCCAAAGAGCACCGGTAGGGAAAAAGGATGTCATGCAATAAATTCTCGTATAAAGGCAAGTTAAGATTTATATTAATTTAATTTTATTACCCAAAAAAGTTAATTTAATTTTAATGGAAAAAAAATCTTAGCTTTGACTTTTAGACCGCTCTATACAGTATACTAATAGTGAATGTCGTGCTGTACGGTATAGTTCCATTAGTTTTAAAAGAAATTATGAAAAAAAACTTGGAAGAAAAATTGCATCACTTAACATAAATATTTTGTTACGTATAAAATAATGTTTTGCTGATTACATCTACATTAATAATTGAACAATATTAAACTAAATTCGTATTAAAAAGTTGAAATAAATAATGAAAATAAAAAAAATTACCTCTATTGTGTGGATGTCGCATCTATCAGAAAAAGAAAAAAATCAATAAAAAATGAAACTCGACAAAATTTAAAGAATACCTTAGTTGGCTGGACATCTTAGATTGTGCTATTTATAACGTTCCACAAAAAAATTATAAAAACTATAATTTGATTTTTTTGATAATTTCGGAAGATTTTATAAAAAAATAATTTGATCATATTGTCTTCAATTGAAAATCACCATAGTATTCAAATTTCTTTTTGGTATTTTTGATTTTTTCTAAAATGGAATATTATAACTGAAAATAATTTTAAAAGATTTTATTGATAATTTTATAATCGAAAATAATTTTAAATTTTAAAAACTCAAAGGGTCGAGAAAATTCCATTTGAAAACTGAGCATTATGAAGCTATCTAGTATGGCTTATCTCGTTCTTGCTTTCATATATATATATATATATATAGATTGTAAAATTTGAGTTGCCGTATGTATGCTTTGTCATTGTGGCTTATATAAATAGATCGAGAAAATCTCTAAGATTTCAGTTATAAAGAAAACTTATGAGTTTAGTATAAGGAAATGAAAATCTAAATAAAGGGTATGGACAATTCCACTAGCGAGAATTAAATTTAAAACCTCTTAATTATAAGACGATGTATTATGCCACTGTATGACAACCCCTTTCTCATTGGATCCAAGATTTGAATTGAGGGAAAGACCGATATGCTGGCAAAACTTCTGGTTAAGGGTCAAAATGAATCATTTAAGAAGAAATGAAAGCTTATATGAAAGGTTCTTTCGAACATCAAAATTTTAGGAGGTGATTGTCTCTCACCCTCAGCTCTTCTATTGGTCCATTCATGCTCTCAAGTAATTCAGTTAAGTGAATTCCGCGCCCTGATCAACATTTACATATATGCATCAAATTATGGATTTGAATGTATAAAACTAGACAATACGTTTTAAGCACGGGCCCTAATCACGTGCGGGAGAAAATCATAAAAGGACCAGACACCGTTTCCTTGAAGTCATGGATTGACCTTTTATGATTATTCTTATTTACTTCTTTCTTTCTTTTTCAGTGCAAAAATTTGTGGACCTAATTAGATAATTTAAATAGATTTTTCATCTTCACCCGAAAGAAAAAGAAAAAGAAAATGTAAAAATAATCTACCGTCATTCCATATATATGCCCATATCCGAGCTTCATTAATTACGCATATACCGATATATATATATATATATATATATATTGTTACAAAGAAGAGCTGTGAAGCTAATATTATAAAATAGAAATTCTAATAGTTAATAAAGAAATATAGACAGCCATACTAAATATCGAATATGGAATTTTTTAGTTATCAGACGAAGGCGTGCGTTACTCTGTTGCATCCTCTTTTATATACCGACATATACCGTAATATAGAAGTGCAATTGACATTTTTTCTCGGTTCCAAAGAAAGCCCATATATATAGTACAAGCAAACAGAAATCCTAAATAAATGAAGCACATATAATCATAGTCATATTGACAAGAATCAAATCCATAATTTTTTGAACCTAGGTGAGGGCGTATATCACTGTATTATGGTTCTTTCTCAGCACATGACATGTTTTATACATTCAAATCCAACTGAACTGAACTGAACTTTGTTCTAGGTTTCCTTCCACAGTACCATCTATGCTGAGGATGAGACATAGTAACGCTCCACATGGGCTTTGGTCGGGTCGGGCAGGCAGATTCGAGGGACAGACTGATGGGTGGAAAGATTTTGTGGTGCAGATGGGAAATTAAATGAGGGCAGACGAAATTAAATGCTCAATCTCATGTTCTTCCATCCTTCCTGCAGTCTCTTAACAGTAGAACATTCTCTGGACAGTGAGAAGATTTATTAAATTGATTTGAATTAGATTATATTACATTAGTTATATTATACTCGAGCCTCACATGAAAATGTTGATTTCTTAATTGACATTTTATATTTTCAATGTATGTATTTTCTATTTTATTTTATTTTATTTTTATATCCTTCATGATAGGGGAGGGATGAGATTAGTTTTAGGCAAATTGTTTCCTAGCTACCCCAAATGGAAAATAGTGTTCTCGATCGGATAGGAATGCATCGGTAGATAGGTCGGAGTATTAATGAGATCGTGAAAACTGCCCACAACGACAATGACAATTTACTACCTCCATGTGTTCCTTCACCGATAAGGACATTATGTGTGACTATCAATATGGACCCAATTGTTTTTTCTCGATGAAATTTATAAAAATTATATATAATCTTGACGATTGATATATATGTATATATATTCCTAGAAAAATACCTTTTGGGCCAACTCGCAATTTTTACAAGGGGAAAATTGACTTTTGGACTTGTCCATTTAACTGTTTATTCTAGGCCCAACACTATGTAAGCTCAAACTTCCATTCCCAAAACATCACAAAGTGGGCCGAGACACAATTGATAATTGATATATATATTGGTTGTGCTACTTTTGGTCCATTTAGAGTTATAATTCATTAGCTCAATTCAGCCGCATAGCGGTAAATAGGATTGAGTAATATGCTTTTTTGGTAAGATCATGATATGTTTTTTTTTTTTTGGTGAAAAGGAGAATGCATTAAAGATTAATCGTTTGCGTGCATGGCGCTAACAATACTTGGGGACGTAAGCCCCATAAAGTCTGCAAATAAAAGCTTCCTGATAGAAGGAGGAGGATGGGATAGAGTGACAAGAGTATGGGATAACTCAATTCCTAGATTAGCAAGGTGGTCAGCACATTTGTTGGCCTCTCTATATGCATGCTTCGGTATAATCGTGTCAAACCGGTGGCATAGGGTCCTGCAATCATCAATCAGATGTGTTAGGGCCTTCTTGGAGGAGTTTCCTCTAATCTAGTTTAGGACTAGCTTGGCATCTAGTTGGACAACCAAGCGCTCCATTCCACATTAGCGCACAACAAGCAACCTTTGTCGTAAGGCTTTGTGTTTAGCAATGGGGCTCGTTGCATTTTCCAGATTTATTCCCCATAACCCATCTTCCTAAAGAGTCTCGGATGAGGCCTCCCGTTCCAGCTAAGCCAGCGTTGCCTTGGAGCACCCATTCGAGTTAAGCTTATGAAAGCTTTCGATGGTGGTTCCCAGCAGGTTTGAATTCGCGAGGTGGATGTTGCTGTTGAAACCTGTTGAGAGGAATAAAATTTTGCTGCAACCTGGATGGTGTGCTCCATCAGATTGTAATGGAGATGTTTCGAAGAGAAGACAAGAGAGTTCCGATTTTTCCAGAGGTGTCAGATAACAAAGGTAAAGAGCACACCCCAAGGGATGTTGAGGTGAGAAGGTTGGCCCGAAGAAATGTTATAGCGAACCCAAGCTTTGACAGGCTCTATGAAGGTGCCCAATTTAGATGTCGGAACCTTGAGATGGTGCCAAAAGGCTTGCGCTATAGGGCAGGCCTGAATGATGTGATCGATGGTTTCTCGTTCTGTGGGACAACGAGGATAGAAGGGCGGGATATGAATTCCTCGTTGTGCGAGAAGGGTTGCCGTGGGGAGCCTATCTCTGATGCACAACCAAATGAAGTCGTGGATTCGAGGGAAAGTTTGACATTTCCATAGCCAGTCTCATTTTTCTACCGGGCTGTCCTCATGTTCTAGGTGGAGGAGATAGGCAGACTTGTTATTGAAGTTGCCATCGTGGGAGGGTCCCCAAATAACGAAGTCTGGTGTGCCAGGGTTTAGGCCTTGAATGGAGGCTTGGATGTAGTTTAGCAGATCAAAGGGAATGGAGGAAAAATCCCAGGTCGTGTAGTGTAAAAGGATTGAACGGACTTGCCTCTGGTCTTCCTGGAGAGGTAATGGGCCCTGGATGAGACTTCTAAGATAGGAGGCACCTACTCAAAGGTCTGTCCAAAATCGGGCTGATGTTCCATCCCCAATTAACCATTTTACTCCTTTGTCCCAAACATTCATACCAACTGTAAGTGCCTTCCAGTTGCAAGACCCTTTGCTAAGCCTCTTTGGATTGGTTGAGGCGAACTGATGGCGAAGGAGGCAGGCCCAGGGGCGTTGGGAGGATGATGCTCTCGAGAATAGGTTACCAAGGAAGGCCTTGTTGCGCATTTCCATTCTAGGGATGCCTATGCCTCCCATATATTTTGGTTTGGTGATGACCTCCCATGATACGAGATGCAACTTCTTTTTTTTTATGTGAGGTAGAACCCCATACGAAGTCCCTATTGAGTCTGTCAAGACTGGCGAGGGTAGATTGAGGGAACCAAGAACATTGCATGAAGTAGAAAGGGATGGCTACACGGGTTGTGTTTATGATCATAATATGTTCTCAGCTTGAGACTACTCTTTATTTAGGCGTTGACTTGCCCTTCTCATGTCTCTAGAGACACAATTGCCTTCTATTCATTTTTAGGACTGAGCGATATGCTTTTCCTTCATTTTCATCACCGTAATCAAATTAATATCCTTCGTAATAAATACTAATTGATCAGTAAATATATATCTACTTCTGTCAAGAAAATAAAAAATTCCAGTATATATACATATATAGATACATCCATCGACTAGGACATAAGTCGGCATGTATCCATGTTTTCGTCGAACTGTGGGGTAACTATTAGTATGAAAGAGAGACAAAAAGATTATGATATATGATATTTTAGTCCTTTTTTTATTTAATGGTCTGGCAATAATATATAATAATAATAATAATAATAATAGATAGTATAACAATAAAAGTCAGCAAAGGGAGGAGTCTGAGTCAACAAGTCAGGTGGACTATCTTTTTTTTTTTAATATCCATTTTAATATTTGGGGGGGTTTTTGGGTCAATATTATCGTCCACGTACATTAATTCAATCCGAACCCACCGCCACTCCAAAATTAATTAACTAGTTTTTCATGATCAATGAAAATTAGTGTCAATATTGAAAATTAATCAATTACTTTTTCGTGATCAATGAAAATCGACCGTTCGTTTAATTTGCGCAATTTCATGTGCCTCGTCCCTTGGCTCTACCCACTTCCTCTTCGCCTAAATCTATATATATATATATACACATATATTCTCCAAAGTCCACGCAACTATGTTATCTTAATCTAATGCCAACTCACACACAACACAACCATTCAATGTCGCGGTAGATAGATTCCCCCTAAGAAAGAGCATGTTACTGTTTGTATAGTCATAAACTTCTCAAGTTGATTCTAAGAGTTCACTTTGAATCAATATCTACGTGTTAAAGTGACTCCAAATCGTTATATCATGACTTCCTTACATGCAATTTTTACATATAGTTTTGAAAACAAATACTGCATACGCTTAAATACGAATATTCTCAACGTTTTCGTGGGGCGGGTTTAATTGGATACAGCTCAAGGAATCCAACGAAGTCAGCAAAATTAGAATTTATTAATGATTAATAATTTGATTAAGTTGAGAAGGGAAAGAGTTGGGAGTCAACAAGTCTAAGCTCGTGCTTTGTAATTTTGCATAATTTTCTTGTCCTTCGTTTGGGCAAATTGTAATTCCAACGACGACGACGTTGAAAAAGCCGTCTATTCTATAAACGTTTCTTGTGTTGTTTTTCCATCTACAACAATAATTTCAACAAATTTGGCATATATTGATGACTCTACCGACTTCTTTATGGTGCCTTCTAATTCAAGTTCTTGACAATGATCCACCAATCCACATTCATAAGCTAACCCTTACACACCATCAGAAATGATGGCACAGTAGTTCTAATCTCACTCCTATGTGAACTGAAACCCCTCAAATCTCGAATTCGAATCCCCCGGGAACATATGTTGGGGTAGACTCTTTGTTTTGGGTCCGGGATCATCTCCGGATTTTGTGAACTATATTAGGCCATGGTGGTGCTACGCTGACAGGTCCATTATCTGATATGTTCGCGGTTGAATACGAAAGCCCGAATATTGCGTAGCGGGGGACCGGCAATGTTATTATTGCTGTTGCCCACCATATTATTCACAACAAAAAGTAAACCTAACACTACAGAAATTAAGCTAATTCGCGTCATTTTGGAATGTGATCTGGATTACATGCCCTATGAAAACATTTTACTAATGTCATAAATGTTCGACTTATTTCAGTTTGTCCGAGTGGCGCAAGGAATTATCGAAATTTTAATTTACTTTTATCTTGCACTTTTTATAACATCGGATGTATACAAGCATATTGTGTCTGGTTGACATCTCGATACCAGAAGCAAATGCATGTTATTGTTATTCTTTTTCGTTATAAAACACGAGAAAGCATGATTTTTCCTGGCTGTTGAACTCAAAAATCAATTTTACTATCTCGAATTCGATGCTCATAAGTCATAAGGATAGCGTGCTCCAAACACTAAATCCATAAAATTGCTAACAAATGGGAGAGAAAATTTAATTTCTTTTTTCGTCATTACAAAAAAAAGAAAAAAAAAAGAAAAGCAAGCGTGGCATGTTCGACTCGATCATCAAATTATAATTTCATAACCCTAACCCATTCTTATTTTGGGCGGAACGGGTCTACAAATTCAAGAAATGATGATATTATTCCTCTATTGATCAATAATTTCGATTTTTGAAAAATATCACGATCATCCAGTATGTAGCACATAGCGGACCGTTAGCTAGCGTGTATCACCTTGCGAGAATAGGTTATAATGTGGATCAACCAAAAGGAGCATGCATAAAAATATTTGCTTCAAGGAATAATCCTAGACGTAATGAATCCAACCACTAGAAATTATTATTGTGACAAATCGAACGCGATATATATTCACTCGGCTTGTAAGCTACGTCTATTAATTAAGGCGAACCTTAATTTATTATCATGAATCCATGATGATGTTTAGAGGCTATTATTTGAGGAATCTCATTATTGCGATGGAAGGGAAACCAAAGAAAACTCGATTGTGCTTTTAACAGAAATATGATGTCCCACACGTTTCATGTTGAAGCTAATCAATTTGGTCACGGGCCCGACCCCACACTTCACCCCCCTCACCCCCACGCACACTCAATACGACTCATCAATATGTAATCAAAATCCCGGCCCCCACCCGTAGAGCGAGGCAATAAACGCTATTTTTTTTAATTATAAGAGAGGCATATAAATCTAAGTATAAAAATAAAAAATAAAATAAAATAAATAAATATATTAGTTTCGTTAATGATATGCAAACTCATGTCTATTAATTTTAGGTTGGTATCTTGTGCTACTGCCTTAAAAACTCTTTTTTGGTAATAAGCGCTATTACACGTCACTTTCCTAACATAGAATTGTGCGACACATTTGAGCTAACATGTCCCACATCGCATCATCGATATAGGCTACAGATTTTTCAGTGCTCATATGCCCTACTGTATCAGAAACTGATCGTCCAAAAAACGAACAAAAGCATCAGAACTTGATCCTCGTTATCTGAACAGTCGTCGACTGGTTGTATCGTTTTGGTTAATTGTCCCGTTGTATTAAGTGTTGGGCATGATTTATTGTTATACGTAGGCAAATGTAATCCTCAAACTTTTCCGTCTGTTGAACGTTGCCGGGTCCAAATGAATTAAGTAGACACGGTCCACATTAGACAACAACAGAGGTTTTTTTTTTTGTTTTTTTATTTTTTATTTTTATGAATGACGAATAAAGAGTTGAATATTTAATATTCATCATTTAAAGTGTTTATGCCGGTCCAAACACAACTCTAACTCGCCCGTTGACCGACGACTGCAACTAATTCCACGCGCCTCGTAAACGACGTCGCTTCATCCTTTGACCTTCTCCTTCCCCACTCCCGCGTCATTCATATACCCCCTTCCCCCCTCTCTCAGACATTCGCAAGGCTTTCCGATCTCTCTCTCTTCGCGTGAATTCATCACCGGCCGAAGATATTTGGCGTTACGGTTCCGATGGGGAGGGAGGAGCTGTACATCACGGTGCCGAGCCTGTTCCGGTGCCCCATCTCCCTCGACGTCATGAAGTCGCCGGTGAGCCTCTGCACCGGCGTCACCTACGACCGCTCCTCCATCCAGCATTGGCTCGAGTCCGGCCACGATACCTGCCCAGCAACGAACCAGCCCCTCCCTTCCAAGGACTTCGTTCCCAATCTCACCCTTCACCGCCTCATCAACCTCTGGATCCACTCCTCCGCCTTCTCCTCCTCCTCCTCCCCCCGCCGCCCCGCCGCCGGCACCTCTTCCCCCTCCTCCCCCTTGACGCTCCTGCCTCCGGTGGTCTCGAGCTGCAAGATCCGCGAGCTGGTCGCCGGCATTGCCAGAGAACCGCAAGCTGCCGGCGTGGACGAATTCGAGAAGATCGCGCAGTTCACGAGCTACTGCGAGGAGAACCGGCGGTTCCTTGCCAACCTCCCCGACTCCGTCGAGGCTATCCTCCGTGTGCTGGTCAGAAAAGGCGGACAAATCGAGGTCATTGAGTCCGCCGTTAGGGTTTTGGACTGGATTTTGCTGGAGAACGGAGTGAGAGAGCGGATTCACCGGTTGATCGTCAGAAGCGACTACGAGAAATTCTTCGATTCAATCCTCTCGGTCCTCCGGAATGGAAGGCTCGGCTCGAAGGTCCAATCGGCTAGGGTTTTGGAGCTGATCGCATCGAACGCCGAATCGAGACGGACCATCGGTGAGAAAGAGGCTATCCTTTCCGCTCTAGTGCACCTCCTGAGGACAGAGTCCGATATGTTGCTAGCGGACGCCGTCCTATCGTTGCTGATATCGCTATCGGTGACTCGGTCCATCAAGGCTCAGCTGGTCCAGCTCGGGCTTGTCCCCATCCTATCTAGGATCATCTCCGATCCCAACACCGCCAATCCAGCAGCGGAGAGAGCCATCAAGATGGTCCACCTTGTCTCCGCGCTCGCAGAGGGGAGGATAGCGATAAGCGAGGACCCAACCTGCGCCGTGGCGGTCCTGGACAGGCTGATGAAGGTACCGAGGGCAGCAAAGGAGGAAGGCGTGGCGGTGCTTTGGGGCATGTGCTGCGCGTACAGGGACGGCAGGGTGAAGGAGAGGGTGGGGAGGGCGAACGGGGTGACAAAGCTTCTGGTTGTGATGCAGAGCGAAGGGGACGCCGGAGTGGTGAAGAGGATGTGTGGGGACCTGGTGAAGGTCCTCCGAGGCGTGGCAATGGTGGATCCGTCCTCGTCTTCCGGGTACGGCAGGCTGGCAAGCCTCGAGACCAAGACGACCCATATCAGGCCTACTGAAACAGATAGATGGGAAATTCCACCGTTCATGTCATTAACGGCTCATTACGGCGGGGCCGGGAAGATCACTTGATCGGCGTGCGATCAATACCATGTGTGGATCCAACCGTCAACAAATCGTCATCGGTTTCTCGTATTCGATTGCATCTCTTTGTGATTTACTGATTTTCTTTCTGCAGAGATTCTTAGGACAGACAGTGGATAGATTGACAATTCTTTGGAGTGGGGAAGGCGAAATTAGTCTAACGTAGTGATTACAAAACAGAGACAGGGAAGATGGAAGTTGTTGAATTTCTTGTAATTAAACATCACAGTGTCCAAATGTTGTTACCACAGATTTTATAATGCAAAAGGCTCCAATGGTTCTCTTACGTTTCGAAACTCCTTCGATTGTCATGAAGTATACTTCCTCCCACGTTATCTCGGTGTGTTTAGTATTGGATAAATCGAAAGATGATTCAAAAATGGTACTAAAGAACACAACCATCTCAATCAATCTGTATTTTCTCTCCAGTGTCGCGCTGAACATGCTCAATAAAGTTTTTTTTTTTCTCGGTGAAAATTCCAAAAGTCCAATTGGGACCCAACTAATCTAGTCGAGTTAGGTCGGCCCGCTAAGTGGTAAAGCTCTCCCATCTTGAATTTCTGCATTCACACGGACTCGAACCCAAGACCTTACTTAATCGGAACAAGTATCGAACCGCTTGAACCAATCCACGTTGGTTGCTCAATAAAGTTGCATAGTTCGGCCTAATAAATTCTTAGTTGTGATTGGTTAATTCGTAAGAGGGTGGCCCAAGAAACTGATTCAACCCAGCTGGTTGATAGAGTTTGGGCCGAGAGATTATGGGCCTGGGCAAGAAAAGGGGCTAGACGATGGGCTTCCTGGCTGGCCAGAGAGGGAAGTGGTCGGTGGGTCACGGTTCCTACCCGACTGATAATTAGACCCGTGATAGCCTCCTTCACGTGAGTTTGCTAAGAGCTGCTGTTAGGGTTCCGTGCTCCTCGCTCACTCGTCTTCCTTTCCCGGTTTTGTTGCCGCGACGACCGCCGGAGTTTCTGCCGCTGCGAATTATCAGGAATTTGAGCTTCTGCTGGAGAAGGGCTGAGCTGAGAGCTCATTCGGTCCTCGTGGTGGCTTGCGAGAAGGAGAGTGCGAGCAAATTGGGAGGCGCCGGTTAATCTGATCCGCGTCCTTGCGTTTTGCCAATTTCAGCAAATCGATTGGCCAATCGCTTGACAGCATTGATGAAATCAATCATTTTTCATTGGGCGTTTTGGCACCAAGTGGATCCCATCCAATTTCTCCGGTGATAGCGAGCATGACACAGGTTAGACCAAATTTATCCTTTGATAGCCACTTTCTGTATTCCGGGTTGGGTGCATTACTGCCATCATCCTTGGTGACTGTCTTGCTTGGCTCTGTAATTCGACATTAGATTGTTGGTTAGGAGGGAAGGCAAGCTGGTATGATTGGCAATCTGGGCAAGTGAGGAGAGATGGGAAGAAGACTTGATATAGAGTTCGGCCAATTGAGATGCCGAGAGGGACAGAATTGAGTGTGAATAGGGCCAGAATCACGAAAACAGGCGTACCCAATTTACCGGCATTCATTGCTTAGCTCATTGTGCTATATTGCTAGATATTATGAGAAATATTGGAGTTAAGTTCAGCGGCTACATTCTAAGTAGAATATCCTTTCTCATGCATCGGAAAAGGGAGAAAGAAATGACTAACCTTTGCACATTGCTCTTCTGGCAGATCTACTTCCTCAGAGATTAGCTCTGTTATTACTTCTACCTATTCCAACAATGTTATCTTTTTGCAGGGGATTGTATGCCAGACCTGTGGTGATGAGGGGTTCTCTGTTGCTTTGATATACTGTTACCGTTGCGAAGAGAATGCCGTGCATCGGTGCGTTTCCCCTTTTTCTTTTCCTTGGAAAGATTGATTCTGATATTTCTTTCTATAGTCATGCTGCAAAATTAAATTCTCCGCTAATTCTTTTGGTTTAGCATAGTAACCAGAATCCCATCCATTTTCCTATGACCTGCTTAAGTCATTATACCGGCTATAAATCTCAAACTATAGAAGTAAATCGTTGCTTCCTTAGAGTTCCTCGTTATCACAAACTCCAAAAATGTGAACATATAATCAGCTTCTTTCCTCCATGATTAGAAAAAATATGTTCTTGTTCGCTTTTATGGCCTCGTGACCTGTCTCTTGCGTTTTGCAGCTATTGTTTGGAAGTCTTGCCAAAATCATTCAAAGAGTTTGTTGTATGGTACTGCGATGATTGTAAGCCTCTGGATCTCAAACAGGGTGGCATTGCGGAACCCAGCCCTTCACGTGAAAGTAGTGACTCCCAAAACCTAAAGAGTGTAACATGTATTTCATCCGACGAGAATGACTCACAGAACTCAAAGACTGCCAAATTGACATCACCGAAAGGGAAATGTAAGAAGAAGACATCGAGGAAAAAGAAGGTGACAAACAAGGCAAGAAACAGGAAGAAGGGTCTCGATGATGGGAAGGACTCATCATGCTCCATAGTTAAAACAGATGCTCAGATGACTGAGGGTGGCCAACAGCCTCAGGCTAGCTGCAGCACAAACCATGTCAATATTCAAACTGGGAACGAGCCGAGTTTAAATGTGGAGGATGAGAAACGTAGTGAAGAGGCAGAATCTGCTAATAACTTATTCCCATTACCAGTACTTGACTCCTCAAAGACACCAAGGAACATTGATTATGTCCCTGCATTGCCGATTGTCAACCCTATCTGGAGGTAAGTCAGAAGAGTTGCTCTTTGTCCAGTTTTGTGGTTAGCTCTTAGCTGGGCATATATGAGATGTGGAATAATGATGCTTCATGGAATTTTAATTTTTTTTTTCGGTTGTGTAGATTTGTGGTCTTATATATTGCCTTATTACAGGGGAGGTATATGGATTAACAAGCACAAAGACAATTATTCGTGCAACATTGTGGCCCACGTGTCCCGATTAGCATGCTCCAGGGTTAACAAGGAGGCGAAGCTGTTCCCTGAGATGCTGTATTGTGAGCTACATCGTCGATCGTCAGTCTGGCCTAGAGGGTTCGAGCAATACGGGCCTAGGGATGATAGCATCGCTCTTTATTTCTTCCCAGAAAGTGAGAGGTGCAGTTCTGATTTAAACTGTATCTTTTAGCCACAAGTTCGATAATTTTATCTCAAGAACTTATTTTTTTAGATTTTCCCTGCCCGGTTCGGTTATTCAGTGATGAGAGGGTTTTCAAGAACCTTATAAGTGAAATGATCCGCAGCGATTTGGCGATTAGAGCCATGGTTGCTCACGCTGAACTCTTAGTCTTCACTTCGACCAAGTTGCCTATACGACTTTGGAGTGAGTCTGAGTACTTCATCAATACTTCCATTATTCATAAGGAATAACTACTAGGTAGTCTGTGTGAACCGTGTTTTTGGTCGTAAAATTGAAATTCTATTGCAGGGTTTCAGGGGAAGCTGTACTTGTGGGGAGTTTTCAGGAAGAAGCAAGATTCATCCGAAACATCGAAATCATCGGCTACTTCTGCAGATAACATTTCGGAGACAGTAGGCCCAAACTTGAAGGGTCCTATACCAGTCCGTTAGCCCGTTAGCATAAATCAACTCAATTGTAAAGGTTTTGTTAGGGTGGTATCAGTGCCACAATGTATTCCTTCTAGTTTCTTGGGTAACAACTAACAACATGAACCAGAAAATTAGAATATTCGGGTTTGGCTAATATTCTTTTGAAAGTGTAAATTCCATTGTATATTCATGTCTTGCTTCGGCTTGACGATGATCATGTTCTGTCGTTGTTCTGAGTCACATTTCTTATCTTCCCGTCTTGTACCAGAAACAGAAAATCAAAAGTTGGAAGACGTCTTCGGTCGTGGTGGGGGCCTAAGTTATTACTCGCTAATAAGATTAAGGGGTGTCCTATCGCTGGATATCGACTTCGACGGCTAAATTGACCCTGTCTACCTCTCTAGTAGGGCCCAGTGACTCGATTCAGTGCTGAGACTTAACATTGAGAAAAAGCGCGAGCACGAGGCCGTGTGAATTATAGAAGCACGGGCCTATGTTACTCTACTTAGGATTGGGAGGTTAAACCTAATTATTATAATTATAGTGATTAATTAATAATTGAATTTAATACTGTAATTGTCTTCACGGTGCAAGGCTTGTACGTCTCTACTTATTAGGTAAAGCTTAAAGTTGTCTTAAAGAAAAAGAAAACATACTCCCTGGACAACCTTAAACACCTAATTATAAACCGTTTACGTATATTTTCTCATAATTTTACGGGGAACATACTAGTGGGCGTGAAGTAGATGACCCTTCAACGTACTCATAACGCACGTTCCTTGTCGTGTCTGACTAAAATACTCTACTTGCCAATCGACTCGACGATGCCCGACCGGTACCTACTGAGAGACCCCACAACCTTTCATAACCCATTAATCGAGATTACAGAAGTCACCGCATTTAGGGCTATACAGAAGAAGCCTTATATGAACAATTAGTTTTTAGATGATGAATACTTTCATGAGCATCTGACTTCGTCTCCTCTACCAATTTGCCCATTGCATACAACCACTCCCATTTTGCTATAACGATTAAATAAACATAAAAAGGACTGGTAAATATTACAATAAATGATCTTTTTTGACTTTTCAGGTTTAATTTCCTATGAGAGGAAACACATGTATCGTAGTTGTGTATTAAAAGTCTTAACCTTCTCAAATTAAAAATTAATTATCAAAGGCCTATTGCATTGAAAAAGCTAAATCATGAAGGAGAAGCTTCTGCCTTGGCTCGGGCCGGTCCGGTGGGTCTTTAGCGGCTGAGTGAAAAATAGTCAAGGGTCAATACTAATTGCTTCGACTCTTCCGGGCCGGGCGGCGACATCATGATCTTTTAGATTCCTTCATTTTTTTTTTCGATCTTATAGATTCGTCTGATGTATTTCATTATATTGATTCTAGTAGTACAAAATGGGTATCGTAAGTTGTACTATACAATACTTTAAGAATGTCGAATAATAGATTTTGCCAAAAGTAGAGACACGCTAATAATTTTACCCGACATGTACGGCCTTTATGGAAGTCCTAGATTCGGCCAAGAGGTTAATTTTTGTGCGACATTGACAATAATGGCAAAACAAAAAAGGCTCATTAAACGTCCGAAAGCATATAAAGAACAAAGGGAAAGATATGATCAGAACATGTCAAATGCTGCAAAGTAAATGACAAAAAATTCATAAAAAAAAATTAAGGAGTAAACCAATCATTTCATCAAAAATATATATATGTTTTATATATAAATGTAGCTAAGCAAACTGTCATCATCTGGCCCACTATGATAAATTAAAAGAAAGGGAAAGCCATTGACAAGGTTGCAACTTGCTACCACCCAAGATATATGAGTATTTAATATCGAATTTCAAATGTCTGTTTTACCCTCATGTGTTCTTGCTTCCAATCTAACACATTGTAGTCACAGAAACAAAAAAAAAAAAACAAAATGAAAATGAAAGTAGTGAATGAATCCTAAAGTTAACAAAAAATGATGTTACAAGTCAAAAAAATTGTTGAAGAGATCCATAGATGGCAAGGGGGAAGTCATGCGGGGCGAAACAAACGGTGTCGGGCTCTGCAAGAGGCTGCTGATCTCCGAGAAGTTGAAGTTCTTGTTGTTATAGAGCATCGCCGGGCTGAAGTCGTGCAGGAAGCCGAGTGGGTTGGGGTCGGATGGCGGAGAGAAGAACGTAGCAGGTATCGGCTGAAGAGATGCTGGCCCCGGGGACAGGATTCCCGGGATCATTGCCGTCCTCTCCACGACTCGGTCCATCATGTCGATCCCTTCTAGCATGGTCACGTCATCGTCAATATCATTATCCCTCCTTGGTCTCTTGGTTATCGGTGACTTGGCGGCCCTCTCCAGGGAGGCGTACCGGGCGGCAGGGGAGACTGCACCGTTCGGATGTGAAAACGGGTCGACCCTGGGGGATGAGGAAGAGGCGGCATACTTTGGGGATGGACCCGTGAGACGTTGTACTAAGGCCATGAATTCGCTCGGATTTGTGTGGATGACCTTTGGGGAGACCGCATAGATTATGACGGGCTGCCGGGGTTGTTTAGGCGGCAGAGACGCTTGGGATGGCGGGCGTTGTGCCGCCGGCGGTTTCCGGATCTTGTGGGAGTCCTTTCGGACGCTGAGCGGTGGCGGCCTAGGCCCTTGAAGTTCTCTTCGAGGCGACTTCCCTGATGGAGGGAGATCTAATGAATCCATCCTAGCTAACTAGAGATGGCAAAAACAAAAACAAAACGGGATCGAGAGAGCGGTCGGTCCGTCAATGAAAGCACTCTTGGCGGAGGAGGACGGAGACGATGAGGAAGAGAAAATAATGTAAGAGTAGTATGTCCTCGCATTATTAATCAATTCAAAACCAGCACAGATATAAGAGTAGAGCAAGTCAAATGGATCATTGTGAATTTAAATATTGAAAGTGGACCAAAATATTTTAAGTGATTCGGCTGCTTAATTGTAAACCGAAATTTCTACTTTTTTTTTCTCTCTTTTTTATATTTTGAAATTAATTAGGGCTCTTAAGAAAACAAGGACACGTATGTATTTATTAATAAAAAGGCCGGTTTCGGGGGGTAATAGATGTTTGAACTTGTCTAAGGGTCGACAGGAAGTGGTCAGTTTGTGTGCTCCTGCCCACGTCATGAATTTAAATTATGACGAAAGCCATTAGGGCATTTATTTTTGTATAATTGATGAATAAATTCAGAAATTTGCTTGCTAGTTTACAAATATATAAAAGCCAAACGATAGGAGGAGAGGAGTATGCTCCCGAACACATTTGTGACTTACTTGGATTTTTGGGCTTATGTGGATGGATTTTTAGGTGAAAAGGTGACAGCACTACCGTCCCAAAATAAATACATGGGTTAGGGTTAGGGTTTTAGGGTTTGATATTGGTCTATAATCATTCTCTTAGATGCTTCTAATGTCTAAAAACAGAGAGATAAATGCACCACTTAATAGTCTGAAGTCCGGCAATCTTCATTAATTCAGATTCGAATCAAGTCGGTTCACTAAAGAGTAAAGTTCGCTTAATCATGTATTTTGTCTATTCACAAGACTAAATTCAAAATCTTATTTAAGAAAAATTATTTGAACCAATCCACATTGATAAGGAGGCATATTTATGTGATGTTTGATGAATTTAAACAATATCATTATATAGAGGAAAATATCATGATGTATATGCTATATCTCTTATTAATTCAAAAAAAAAAATCGCGACGTATGTATAGTTTGAATCGCTAGCCCTGACTTTCTTCATTCTTTAACTCAATAGGGTTGGCTTGGTGATTAAAAATCAAGGGGAAATCACATATTCAAATCACTTCATGGACGTCACATAAAAGAATACTTCGTATTGGGCCACTTACAAGGCCAGTGAATGGACTTATCTGTCCCGTGGACTTGCAAGGCGTTGACGTGGACCGTGAGATTAATCAGGCGAATTTATGACACCCTCGTTATCAAATAAAAAAATACATGAACTTTCATATATGATATTTTGTGTTGTTTGCTGGCAACGGGGACTGCGCAAAATACTGTTTCTCGGTATTAATTAGACACCTTCCTCTACTTGCTGACATCTCGTTTTATGATCGTTGCTAGCTAGTCAAGCTAAATTTCTCCTATGTAAATCGTGAAATGGGGTCAGGTCATGTCATCTGTAGCTGGGATGTGAATTGGGACATACAAGGTTTGAAAATTGTCGTCTTCTGGTTGGGTGTCGTAATACTTCTTCTTTTTTTTTTTTATAAAAATCTTAATACTCGAAAGTTCAATAAATACCGATTAGTATAATTTAACTAAATCGATTCACTAAAAAATAAAACTCTCACAGCGTAAATTTTCTCAATTTACAAGACTTAAATCAGAAATTTTATTTAAGAAAAATAAAGTGTCGGACTAAGTTGAACCAATCACCTTGGTTCTTGTTAATTTATTTATATGATGTATATATGCTTGTAATTGTAGATAAGACAACACCATTTTCTTGCCCGCATCAGCAAACACGAAGTTCATCAAAAACCTGAAAGAGGGGACGACAATGCAAAAGCCCATTCAAGAAGCTGCTAAGCTATCTGCCAAATTATATACGGGTCAAAATAATTATTAGTAGGCATCATACGATATATATCGTCCGTGTGTGTGGTTTTACTTTTTTGGCATATTTTCAGGATAAAGGTGGTTCGATTATGTCATTATATTAATTAAGAGTTGAATCGTGCATGCTAGCTCGTCTCATATACATAGTTCGTGCCTTCGGATATTTCGATTCAGAACTTGACATATGCGAAGTCACAACTTTGAGCTTTCAACCGTGTACACACTGGTCATACAACATGCCCTTGAACCTTGATTGACCCGTATGTTTAAACAATGATGGATTAATCCCACTAAAACTTTATAGCTAGGTCGATTAAATAGACTTTTATTATGGTTTGACAATTGGCATAAACTAATATTCCAGTAATACGTATTGAATGAGCTAGATCGATGGCACGATATAAGGTGACTTTTGATGATATTATTAGCATATATAACGGGGAAATATACGCAGAGGAAATGAGATGGTCAGACGTTGATGACGAAGAATTGGGCTTGACTTCAATATCCATCCATTATTGGTCTCGATTTGAATTGAGCCTGACCAATCTCTTCAACCTGGATGTACGTTCCCATATGGACCGGCTACATTGTTCCGTCCGTACGACGTCATTTATGTCCTCATTAATGATAATTTTCGTTTGAATATATTTATATATATCTTGTAAAAATCGAATTCCACCTTTATCAATATTGGTCAACTATGCTACAAAAAAATATGTAAGTTTGGTTTTAACCATCAGCACGGTGATCTAATGGTTAAACTCTAAGCGTTTCACTTGAATATTATGAAGTTCAAACCTCACAGAAGACGTAGAGCTCGTCATTATGTGAGTATATTATGGGATGGTGATGGTCGGCCTATAATACTTGATCCAGTGGGCGTTGGACTTAATCCACTAATGTATTGGTGGGGTTGCGGTAACCAAGTTGGATTAAAGTCTCAGCAAGTTATGGTGAACGAAACATTTCGTGGCGATTAGATTCTCTTAGTTGAGACAGCCACAGCTGGCTAATAATCCGAACTGGCCTTTAATTCAGGAAAAAAAAATGTAGGTTCGGTTTGTGACCTTCCTTCGTACATGGCCTTTGCAACTCTGTCTTGGTCTCGTACTAATATAATCTCTAACTTCAGTTAAACTTATTTAAGATGCGCTTTCTTTGAATATCCATATGCATGAATATACGGGACGATTCACATAATCTATTGATTTCTTCGATAAACCGTGAAGTGAAGGTAGTAGGCGAGGAAGCCGAGAACTAATTCATTCAGTATTTAAAATAAATAAGTCCGAATAAGTACTAGAGAAGGTCTTATACGTGACATCTATATCTCGTGATAATATTCCAAGCGGAAAGGTTACCCAATATCTATTCAAAACTGGGGTCTCCGGTTCGGTTTGTCTGCTGAGCGAACCGTATGGTCAAGCATGGTTCTATTGGTGTGGGCCCCACTTAGAAATGGCGATTGGTGTGGGCCCCACTTAGAAATGGGGTGAGCCTATCTATATTTTCAAGTCGGACTTGTCATGGTTGACCCTGACACAAGACTACGACACTCGGCCCAATTCGTTCAAGTTCCACCAATCCGGGCTTGAGTTGGGCTGATTGGGTTTGATGGGCCTACAGGGCGGATAAGTTGCGGTGTCGAGTTGGAGTTTTGACTAATCTGGGCCGACTCTGAATGAGCGGTGCGAGATAACTTCTCCCCGATGAATGTGGCTATAATTGTATTTCATATAAAGAAACGAGGGTTGGTCAATGTAGTTTGAAGTGAAAGGAAGGTGCACGACTTTGTATTTGATCAACCCGGCACAAACCGGAATGGGTTGGTTACCGCAATCATGCGAGGGGGTAATACAAGCAAATTATAATAGTCCACGATGTCATATCCCCTCTTGTACGTGTAGCCCTTGATAAAGCTATTACAATGCTATGAACTGCATATAATGAACTATCATGTTAGAATATGAATATGAAAATTGCTTCCTGCCATTCGTTATTCTTTTTTGGGATCAATTTATTGGAGCTTCATTGACAGTTCAGTATCTATGGATGCTTGGGAGGAGCATAACCTCCCCATCCAGTCACATAACTGTCCGAATAGTCCGCTTGCGAGGATACTTCAAAAAACCTTCTCCCTGCGGCTTAAAAATATTGGTTGTTACTTTTCACAATGCCGATCAATCGAGATATACGACTAAAACAGAATTGGCACGATAATACATTACAGAACAAGAATATTAGCATATGGTAATTAAGCACATGTCAGACCACATACGCCTTATGGTGTAAATCCATAGTTTCTACATGCAACTGCATATATAGAACTGAGAAACGAAAGTAGATAGAGTAATTGAGAAGAGGTGTAACTGGTAAAAGATATCATAGCTGATGACGTTCACAGTTCACCGAGCTTATGAAATTTGGGGGCCGCATCGGCACATATCATCAGCATCAGCATGAGTGCAGTGAAGATGGTGATTGCAAGCAAAGCCTCAGACGCCTTACGCGGGAGAGCCATTCTATTGTCTTAGTAGCTTGAGCCCAGAAGTTCGAAGTGCTCTAAGCTTTGCATGACTCGGATACATATAAAAAGAGATACACACACACACTGACACACATATATATGTGTGTGTATATATATATATGCACACAGACAAATATGACACCCGAGTACAGACGTCACGACTAGGATATTATAAGAGCATAAAACCAAGTCCAAAGTTGGGATCTACATATATAAATAATGATACACAAAAGAGTGGCATAAACATGCATATATCTATATATCTATATCTATCTATCTATATATATATAAACCGGAAGCATTTCGGAAGTTCTAGCATGAAATACGTTCATTTTTCATACTCTCGAGTTTTTCTTTTATTTTTAAGAAAAATACAAATAAATTAATGTAAATATATACATTATTTAACCATAAAGTATGTATTAATAATATAAATTAATATAATAATATATACGTTTACTTGTGAAGCAAATAATAATAATAATAAAGATAATGATAATAAATAAGTATTATAATAATAAATATTATTAATATATAAATATAATAATACATATGTTTAATTAGTTGTGAAGCAAATAATAATAATAATAATAATTCGTCAAATACAAAAAATCTTTAATTAATCTTCTACATTAATTTAATTAGGAAATTCATTTAACTAAGAAAAAGATACAAGAAGAGTCTTATTTCTGCTCTTAATTCAATCTTGTAGGTCGATTAATAAAGTATTTAAACATGGAATATCATTTATGAAACTTGAATAAGCCAACAATATTATGGATAAGATGCATCAGTATCATTTATAATAAGAGTCGGTCGAAGAATACGTCATGTATTTTTAATAAGAATATCAAATTATCAAAATTTTCAGATATTTTATAATTATTGTATTAAATTAAGGTAGAATTTAACTATGAAACAAGTAATATATATTTTTTATCACATACCATCACTTTATTCACCAGTTGTATAAAGCAGATCCTGCTCGTTGTTAGAGTTTAAACTTGTTCGCTGACTAATTAGAGTTGTTTGACCGGAAGAAGTCTGTAGAGTCTTCGGGAAATTAAGCATTTATGTATAATTCTTGAAAGAAGAAAAGTCATGAGAGATTGTTAGAATGTTCAGTTATCCATAAGTATGTAATCTGGTGTTTGGGAGTAAATGAGAAGAGGAAAATCCAGCAGAGTATCTCTCTCTGTCTCACGTTCTCCCTCTTCCCTGTCTTTTCGTTTTGCCTTCTGTTCAATACGTACCGAAGCTAACAACTGTTATCGGAGCCTAAACATTAATGGCTTCGACCAGTTCTGTCCAAGCACAGGCGCCAAAATTAACCAAAGACAACTATGAGATGTGGACTATCCAGGTGGAGGCTCTTTTGGGTTCTCTGGGACCTTGAGGAGAACGGCTATACGGAATTAGATTCGGATGAAGAGGACGAGGAGAAGATGAAAGGAAGAAAAGACAGAAGAAGGCGTCATTCACAATTTATTAGGGAGTCGATGAAGCCACGCTTGAGTTCCAGCAAAAACATAGAAAGAGGCGTGAGAGATATTGAAGAAAGCGTATGATAGAGTCGATAAAGTAAAGAAAGTCCGCTTGCAGTCCCTGCGAGCTAAGTTCGAAGCATTACAGCAAGAGGACTCGGAGATCTCTGATTATTTTCCCATGTTATTACCATTGTGCATCAGATGAGGAGAAACAATGAGAAGCTAAAGGACGTTTGGGTCGTAGAGAAAATCTTGCGATCTCTAGACTCGAAGTTTGATCATGTAGCTGTGGCAATTGAAGAATTTAAAGATCTGGGGCGATGACAGTCGAGAAGCTCTTGGGATCCCTGCAAGCGTATGAAGATAGAATACAAAAGAAGAAAGTAGAGAAAAATACTATGGAGCAAGTGTTGCAAATAAAATTCTCCCTCATGAGCAAATGTCATGAAGTACGTGGGGGCGTCAAGCAATTTTCCAGTGACTAGATTGTGAGTAACTAGTCATGTAATATACGCATTGCGCGGATATTTGCTGTTTTTATTTTAGTTAATATTATTTTTAATGAAAATATTGATATTATTATATTTACAAATATTACAATAACAAAATATATGAAATAAATAATCTCTTCAAAAAATTCAATAAATAAATACATTAAGAAAATTAAGAAAAAGTATTTATTAATGCAAGATTCGAAGGGACGATCGACCACGAGCTCAACCAAAATGCTTATGTGAAACATTCACATCTCGCAAATGGAAGATTTCGTGAGAGTTTAGCTCGATAATTAATATATATATATATATATATGTACATATATACTATGTTCAAGAACAAAAATTTTGCTTTTAGTGTTAAAACTTTTCTTATAGGATAACAACTCGAAACTCATAAGAAACACTTCGTGGTTACTAGTTACCGGACGGTTGAATGAAATTAATCTCAAACTCGTAGTTTGAGAATACCTGTAATTTCATCGAAAAGTGTGAATAATTTTTCAAAGATTAAATTGTGTATCTCGTCGTATGAGATGAAAAAAAAAAAAAGATTATCAGAATTACAACAAATATGTCGATGATCCATTAAGACAGGTGGGCCGCCATGAGTTTGCTTAAAGATAAAAATCTGATTGATTGTTTGTCAACAAGTCATCTTGAAAGGCAATCTCACCAATAATTCAGATCAGGGTCCTTTTAATAGCACAAAATAGTACAATGGAGGCAGGCTTTTAGTCCATGTATGTACTTAAATTTGATTTCATCAGGACCCTTAACTAGTTAGCTTTCAAATAGCACTTACAAGTCAGACGATTGTGGCGAGTAAATACATATATATATATATCTTCCGTTTGCTAGAGATTCATACAAAAATAAGATATAAGAGGGCAAAAGATTCAATTATAACATGGATTATGTACTATCGGACGTTCAGAAGTATCACCATTGCTAGATTTGAAATCCATGAGTTAATGATTCTTTGGCTTTTTTAGAGGTTCTAAAGGAGACTTAACAAGGTTTTTGGTCTTTGTTCGATTAACGAAGAATATAACAATGCTGGTGAATTTAAAGAACAGAAAGTGTTTGTGGTGAATTTCTCGCACAAACAATGCTGGTGGGTATGAGTTTATACTTGGGAGTAGTGTGTGCATCTGTTACAACTGAAAGATATAATAGGAAAGATTTTAGTAACTACAATCGTATAATCTAAATCAGTTACATTTCAACAGCAGTTGGTCATTTATAGAATCCTAGAAATGAGAGTTTTGATGGAATATTGTCTCACACACATAATAGTACGAAGATGCTCTTATTTATAGTAGCCCGAATACAGCAGATATGGAAAGAAAATATAGCACGCACAACGTACATTTTTAAATAACAAGCTTTAGTCATTGAGGATGGGACTTGGAAGGAAGCCACGTTCTTCGTCGATTGCGCTAATGGTAGATGTGGGTATCCTCATTTTTATCAGTCCAAACAAACGGTGCATGGCAGCAACTCATAATTAGTAGTCTCTCTTGACTGTCGACGACCTTATACTATATAGATGTTCTCAAATTTGGCGGCTTGTCTGCCAACCAGTGCGAAAATTATTTGATTGGAGACCTTAAGTTACGTTTGGTTCGTTAGAATGGAAATCGCTGTTGAATAGAATGGATATGGATTAGAATTGAGAGGGAATAAAATTAAAATTATGATAAAATTCATTTTGTTTAATTGGACGGAATAGAAAAATGACGAAAATCAGGAATATATGATAAAAAGATATAAATATCCATTTTGACAACATTTAAATAATATATTAGAAATATTAACAAAAAAAAAGAAAATTGTAATGTTCATCTTCTTCAACATGAAGAAAATGAATAGTACATGGCTCCAGCCTCCAGAGAATGAGCTCCTAAGCCACCTTCACCTGGGTCTTGCGAACACCATGGCTGGGTTGGCGCTGGGCTTCCGAACCCAACCCGGGGGTCGCGAGCCCTGGGTTCGTCGAGTCGGGAGCTCGTGAACCCTCCTCGGGCTGGGTTGTCGAGCATGGGTATAGATCTGTTCATGACCTTGAGACCATAATTAACCAATAAGTTGTTGTCCTGCCTCTTCATTATTGATTAATTATGAGCACATTGAAGATTAAAAAAAATAAAAAATATGCCAACTTTTTTAGATCAAATCTGGAGGAGATCGGGAGCCCTAGGTTCATGGCCAAACCATCCTATCCTGATCTCGCTCTCCTAGGTCGAGTATGGCTTTGTGACCTTGACACTAGCTGGGGACGATGGAAGTCGCCGTTGAAGGTGGAGCTAGGGAGGCAGTAGCAACGGTGGCGATGGAGTGGCGGTGGCGGTGGATGGGTCGAGAAGGGCAAGATGGTTATTGTGCTATCTATTCCTAATGGGAGTTGCTATGGAGGAGGGGGAGTAAGGCATGACTATTCTTCTCTCTATGGAGGACGAGAGGTCCCATCCGAAATTGGTATTCCCATTCCGAATGCAAACAAACGCAATAAATATTATTCCTCGCGGAATTGATCCGGAAGGGATTGGTATTTCCGGTCAACCAAACATGCCCCTAATTATGAGCACATTGAAGATTAAAAAAATATATATATGTGAACTTTTTTAGATCAAATCTGGAGGAGATCGGGAGCCCTATGTTCATGGCCAAACCATCCCATCCTGATCTCGCTCTCTTAGGTCGAGTCTAGCTTCGTGACCTTGACACTGGCTGGGGATGATGGAAGTCGTGGTTGGAGGTGGAGCTAGGGAGGCAATACCAACGGTGGCGATGGAGGGGCGGAGTGGCGATGACAATGGTGGTGGAGGGGTTGAGAAGGGCAAGATGGTTATTGTGCTATCTATTCCCAACGGGAATTGTTATGGAGGAGGGGAGTAAGGCATGACTATTCTTTCTCTATGGAGGATGAGAGGCCCCATCCGAAATTGGTATTTCCATTCCGAATGCAAACAAACGCAGTAAATATTATTTCTCGCGGAATAGATTCGGAAGGGATTGGTATTTCCAGTCAACTAAACATGCCCCTACTTTCAATGATCCGGAAAGTCTAACAATGCATTTGCAAGTGTCCAATCGACCCAGTCAACATAACCTCAAGCGAGCAGCACGAACGAGATTCATGGAAATACCTCAATGTCAAAAAATAATAATAATAATAATGCCAAATGGTTGTATTTGGTAAATACTATGTATTTGCTGAAGATTCATGAAATTTGTACTTATTTACACGAAATAATACCGAGCCAACCTGTTTCTCTCTCATTGAGCATATAAATAAAAAACTATATATATGTATGTGGATAGACTAATATAATAAATTTTTAACTATACGAAAACTATTCTCTTTACATGTGCTTATTAAATAGAAAGTGATTTATATTGTCTTAAACTTAATTGTATTTAATGAAGTAGGTTATTTTTTAATTATATATGTCAAATGCAGTCATCTTTTACTATCTATATATATCTATAATATGAATTGAAGTACCATATACTTTAAACGATGAATCTGTCAATTTTACAACTCAGCTTGAACTGGATTAATTTGAGCCAATTGAATTTCTGGATATTAGATTACATACCGAAAAATTTATCAATTCTAGTTATAAGGTAAATTAATATATTGTATTTTCAGAAAATACGATTCGACTTTATATTCGCACTAAATTTTCCGTACAACTCACGGGATCTCGCCTAGTGTAGTTTAAAGTGAAAGAAAGGTGCACAACTTTCTTTTTGATCAACCGGGCGCAACTGGAACTGGGTCGTTTACCACAAGCTCTTATGAAATGAGCGGGCAATTCAAGCAAAGTCCGCGGCATCTTATCCCCTCTTGTACATGTACCCCTTGATCAGCCTTATTACAATTCTACATACGAACTATGTTTATTTAATGAACTATTACATTAGAATAGGAAGAAAGAAATTATTTCGTGACATCTTCGGGATCGATTTATTGGATTTTTTTTTGACAATTTAGTATCTATGGTTATGGATGTGTGGGAGGGAGAAAAGCTCCCCATCCGGTCCCATAACTTCCGGGGTAGTCCTGTTGTACTGATACTTCAAGAAACCTTCTCCCTGCAGCGTAAAGACATTAGTTGTTACATTACGCAATGACGCAGATTGATCAATATATATGACTGAAACGAAATTGATACGATAGGCAGTATAATTAGCATGGTAATAAGCACAAGTTGGGCCACATATGCCTCACGGCGCGATTCTGTAATTTCTACATGCAATCAATCAAAATAAGGAACGCAAGTTGGTAGTAATTGAGAAGAGGTTTAATAGGTTCAAGATGACATCATAGGTAACCAAAGTTGTTCTCACCGAGCTTCTGAAAGTCGGGGGCAGCATCGGCGCATATCATCATCATCAGCAGCATTGCGGTGAAGATGGTGATTGCGAGCGAAGCTTTAGAGGCCTTACGAGGGAGAGCCATTCTATATGGTCTTGGTAGCTTGAGCTTAGACGTTAGAAGTGCTCTAGGCCATGGGTGACACGGATTATATATATACATATACATACACACACATATATGTGACATGCAAGTAGAGAAGTCAAAATACTAGAAGAGCATAAGATCCGGTCCAAAGTTTGGGGGTTAATTATAATATTATATAATATCAAAGGAGGTATAACACAGTAACGCATGTCTTCACTAGGCAACCAATAAGTTTCGAATTCGATATTCGTTGTGAACTACATGTGCCCCTTAATTTTTAGAATTTTTATTTCATTATATTAGACCAACTAGCATCATTTTGTAACCAAAAAAATATATATTATATAATAAAACATGACATAGTCTATTATCACCATTTTATCGGTTGCCTCACGTTACAAGGAAATTTACATATAATCAAGGTTGTTAGAATCGCGATTCTACCTAGAATCGATCGAGGGTCGTGGAATTGTGAATCGTAGAATCGAATCGTGAATCGTAAGATTCTACCTATAATTAAAAAAATAGCATATATATATATACACACACCAAATCTCATGTCAGAAATAGTAGAAGTAAACATCAAATGATAAATCTTGTTGCTTCCTATTTCGTTCGTCAAAATCAAATGGTGCTTAGTTTTCACAAGAGAGTTCTCACTATAACAACCTCAAATGAATTTTTTTTTTGGTGATAAACCTCAAATGAAAATTAATATAGTACTGTGGTCACGGATTATATAGGCGAAGTTGCTTTTTCTCCCTAACTTCTTCTTGGTCATTCCTTCTTGGAGTCATCTTTGCACCTAAAAAAGTCGAAAAAATTGAAGTCTAAATCATCTCAAACCATACGGCAATTAGGAATTGGCCGGAACTCAATTCGAAGCAATTCCAGAAACTTTCCAAGTCCCTATCACTTACAGTCGGGAGATAAGTTTCAAACTTTTCATAAAATAAGAGAACCGATAAGCAATACTGTTGCATAATGAGAGAAATGAGGGGGGAGGAGGCATATGACTTTGGGTTGAAACTAGAATCGTAGAATCGGTCTTATTATACGATTCTGCGATTCGAATCGTGATTCAGTCACGATTCTACCTTCCCGATTCATGCCATGGAAAATCGGTAACCACCCCTTGAATCGTAGAATCGTAAGATTTTACGATTCGAATCGCGATTCTAACAACCATGCATATAATTGTTTAAATTTCGGAGAAATCCTTATATTCGCCTCCTAATTTGAGAATATTATATAACTATTCGCCCCTTTCGGGAATATCTCCTTCCCTTAATTCAAATCCTGCGTCCGTCCCTCCGTAAGATATCCGGTCTTCTGTGAAATCTGATGAGAGTTTCTGCGTGGGTAAGTCGATCGAAATGCCCAAGGTTGGACTTGTATATCAGGTCAAGAAGACCTAAAATTATCTTTAACGCGTAAAGATCAGACCAATTCCATTTTCTATTTTCTTTTCGCCAAAGGCATATTGTAATTTGACACATACGTGATCAATTGACGTAACTAATTAAATTAACTTAATTAGATCTGGTGGAATATTCTGCAGCCACCCACAGGCAAAGTCGCTCAGGCTTGGCGTCGTGCCACCATATTTGCAATACAGATTCTGGGAAGGACTAAAAAATGGCTAGCAAGCGAAGTACGTGAGCCAATCTCGGTCGGCTGAATTGAGTACTTCTGTTTAAAAAACTAATAGAGTTTTTAGCGTACGGACTTTACTTAAAGTATAGCAGCTGAAAACTCATTAGAAATTAAGGGAAATTTTAACACGACATTAAGTCACGGTAAGTTTGTAGTACTTTTAGTTCCAATTAACTTAAAATCGATTTAAATCAAGATCCTTAGTTAGTTATCCGTACAAAAATAATATATGAGGGCAAACAATTCAATTGTACGGATTATATATACTTGCGAAAATTCAGAGGTATCGCCATTGATAGGTTTGAAATTTATCAGTCAGTGAATGGCTCTTCTAGAGATTCCAAACGAGACCTAACAATCTTCCTGGTCTTCGTTCGATTCCTGAAAAATACAACAGAGAAAGAGAAAATAGCACGCACGACATTCATTTTGAATAACAAGCATTCATTTTAGTGATGCCACACGCTATTCCTTGTCGGTAGCGCTAATGGTAGATGTGAATCCTCATTGTCATCATAGTCCAAACAAACGATGCATGGCAACAACTTATAATTAATAATTTTTTTTTATGTATTCTATTATTCAAAAGTCCAATAGGTCCCGACTAATCTAGTTCAAACCGAATCAGCCTATTAAAATGTTAAACTCTTACAATTAAGGATTTTCTCCATTTATAATAATCGAATCTCAGCTCTTATTTCAAAGAAACAAGGCGTAAATAGCTTAAATCAATCCTGATGGCATAGTTTTTTTTTGTTTTAATATCTATATAAAAATAATTAGTTGTCTCTTTTGACCGTCTACGACTTAAGATTTGGGGGTTGTCTGCCCACCCCTGCGGAAATTATTTGACCGGAGACCCTTCTAATGTTCTGAAAATTCTGACCATGCATTTGTCAATGTCCAAATAGATCAAGGCAACCCAACCTTAAGAGCACAAAGGAGAAATGCTGCTATGAGCAAAGGAGCTGGTAAAAGAGAACAGCGGAGGTGGAGTGAAGCCACTTCTTCGTCTAATAATTAAAAATTTTTAAATTTAATTTTTATTAATAGAACTTAATTACATTTTTTATTTAACTTTTCGTTTTCTTGCATTGGGATATAAGCCTTCTTTTAATCAATAAAAAGAGAAAAAAGAAAAGAGAACAATTGATGATAACAACAGTCCTCTTATTTTACCAAAACTGTAAAAGCAACCCGATATTTTGTGAAAAGAGCAAAGTTAATTGCAATCTTTTCGATGAAACACATGATTTGTTTTTTTTTTTCCCTATTCGTTGAGAATAATGTCCTTGATTTGACTCTGGTCATAAGATACTTCCAGTATATTTTAAAATTCGCCTATTGGCAACGCAGTTTATCAAGTAAATCACATCTCATGGTTATTGTAGTTTAATTTCTGAAATTACCGAAAGTTTCATCCTGCAAGGGTGTTCTTCACGGTGGTGCGACCCTGCCAACTTTATTGGGTCTTGGGTATGAAAATTCAATCACATGCCTAAGAAGTTCTGCCCATGGCTTTGGGATATTAGTATAATTCGGATCTTTGATTCCTCGGAAGTCCCTGCATTCTACACAGAAACTCCCAGACATGAAGCAGAACAAGTCTTCTGCTTGTGCAATCCTCGTAGGAATATTTCACTTCCAAATCATCTTCATCCTGTGCCATAACTCGACCAAACTCTTGGCTTTTGATTCCGAAATGGACAGAGAGTCACTCCTGGCACTGAAGTCCTCAGTTCACGATCCACGGAATGCTATATCAGGTTGGAACCGAAGCGTCTCTCACTGCACTTGGGCCGGTGTCTCTTGCTCAGGCTCCGGGTCGAGAGTGAGATCTCTCAACCTCCCAAGCCTTGGGCTTTCTGGCACCATACCGTCCTCTCTCTCCAACCTCACCTCCTTGGAGAATTTAAACCTCTTTAACAACTCGTTCTATGGTGAAATCCCATTAAACTTGGGAAACCTTTCATCGCTGCGGACCATCATCCTCGCAGGAAACTCCGTCAACGGCACAATCCCCGGCAGCCTCTCGTTGTGTCTTAACCTTGAGCAGATCAGCTTCGAAGATAACCAGCTCTCGGGCAGCCTCCCCCCTGAGCTAGGCAACCTTCGCAGTCTGAAGATTCTCAGCATTTCGTTGAATAATCTCACTGGGGAAATTCCAAGAACATACGGTAACCTCTCTGCACTTACTACTATAGGCCTTGCAAGAAACCAAATATCGGGGGAAATGTGGGATGAGCTGAGGGGTCTCCATAACCTCGTCATAGTTCTGCTCTCGGAGAACCAATTGACAGGTGAATTGCCCTTGTGGCTTTTCAACATTTCCTCACTGGAATACATATCCTTAACGGAAAACTACCTCGTAGGGAAGCTTCCTGGTGAGTCAGAGAGTTGTAATATCACCAAATTGAGAGAACTATATATGGCCGAGAATAGGATCGGTGGAAAAATTCCAAGCTATCTCTTTAACAGCTCAAGGATTCAATTCCTAGACCTGTCCTCTAACCAATTCGAAGGGAGCATCCCAATCCCTCACAATATGAAGGACCTTATCAACCTTCATCTCGGGTACAATAACCTGTCTTCAACAACAGAAATCAATGCTCAGCTGTTTAATTCTCTTAGAAATTCGACCAAGATAGAGATTCTGTTCCTGAACTCCAACTTTCTGTCAGGTAAGCTCCCGAGATCCATCAGGAACCTTTCTCTCCATCTCCGAGAGCTTTGCCTCGACAATAATTTCCTCGTAGGTAGATTTCCTGACGGACTTGAGAGATACAAGAATCTAACTGCTCTATCGATTTTTAAGAACTCATTCTCAGGCAACTTTCCTATCTCGGTAGGAAAAGCCCTGAAGTTTCGAAGAGTCCAAGCGCATCAGAACATATTTTCAGGAGAAATCCCAGACATTTTCGGGAACCTCTCTCAACTGCACATGCTCACCCTGGGAACAAACCAGTTCTCGGGCAGGATCCCAACGAGCATTTCAGGTTGTAAGCAGATGAACACTCTAGGCCTCGCCTCGAACAAGCTTAGTGGCAGCATTCCAAGGGAAATCTTCAGCCTTTCCATCTTGAGAACCCTGAGATTGGGAAGTAACAAACTCACCACTCCAATCCCCTTCGAAGTTGGCCGTTTGAGACAGCTAGAGACCCTGGACATGAGTGGCAACTATCTGTCCGGAAGTATTCCTAGTTCTATAGGTGAGTGCTTGAATTTACATAGTCTTGACCTTGCGAGGAACAACTTGAGCAGTCAGATACCAGGCACGGTCGGTCACTTACTAGGACTAGAGAGCTTGGATCTGTCACATAACAACCTTTCTGGCACAATTCCGGCAGATTTGGAGAAACTTAGGACATTGAAGACATTGAACTTGTCTTTTAATAGACTAGAAGGGCCGGTACCTCGGAATGGTGCATTTGCCCACATAACCTGGGGATCTCTCCGGGGAAATGGCAATCTTTGTGGAAGTGACCAGGAAGTTTCACGAACTCTAGGGATTTCCATGTGTGTAGTTACAAGGAAGTTGGCTAAGAAGCATCAATTGCTTGCGATCTTGATTCCAGTTACGATTTCGGCCCTGTTGTTACTGTGTGCTATCCTTGGGCTGATTTGGATGCGCATCAAAAGGAGTGGCAGAAGAGAGGGATATCCACCTCCCTTAGTCAAGAGCTCGCTGATGAGGATCTCATATGAGGAAATCCGTAAAGCCACTGATAATTTTGCCCCAGAAAACTTCATAGGCAAGGGTGGGTTTGGATCCGTTTATAGAGGTACTTTTGCTGGTGAGGTCTCTGCAGATATATCCGCAACAGCAAGGACCTACGACCCGGAATTGCCAGGAAGTGGGGCATGCACCGTCACGTCTGCGGTCAAGGTTATTGATTCGAACCAGAGCAAGGCCTCGAAGAGCTTCAGTGCTGAGTGTGAGGCCCTCAAATATGTGAGGCACAGGAACCTAGTAAAGATTGTAACTTCGTGCTCCAGTGTGGACCACACGGGAGCCGAATTCAAGGCCCTAGTGATGGAGTTCATGTGCAATGGGAACTTGGAAAAATGGCTTTATCCAGATGAGGATGTATGTGATGCGATGAAATTGGGACTGATGCAAAGGGTTAACATCGCCATAGATGTAGCCTCTGCAATGGATTATCTCCACAGTGACTGCAAACCACCGATTGTTCACTGTGATCTGAAGCCTGGGAATGTTCTGTTGGATGATCATTTGACTGCCCGGGTAGGGGATTTCGGGCTTGCCAGGATTCTAATGAGTCGGGATCAGCAGGAATTGATTGAGAGCAGCACTGTCGGGCTGAAGGGCTCTATTGGATATATTGCACCGGGTACGGCTTCGATCTGTTTTTTTTTTGGTTCCAATTCAGTTATGAAATTATAATTTCTTTCAACTATAATAAGCTTGTTTTTTCTCAGAATATGGAATGGGAGGGAGAGCTTCGACAAATGGAGATGTTTACAGTTTCGGGATCCTCCTCCTCGAGCTCTTCATTGCCAGAAAGCCCACGGACGTGATGTTCCAGGAAGGCCTGAACCTGAACAAGTTCGCATCCGCGGTAGATGAGAATAACTGCCAAGTTCTCGATGTCGTCGACCCAAGGCTATTTTCGAACTATGGTATGTGCTCAACAGAGACCGGCAACAGTTCTAGTTTCTTCAGCGGCCAAGAGAACAATGACAGTATCAGTGTCAGTAGTAGCAATGCGGATCAAGTCAACGATGCTTCGAGTAGCTGGTCGAAGCGATGCGGGGAGTGTGTGGCCGAGCTGATAAGGTTAGGTCTGTCCTGTGCGAGACAATCACCCAGGGATCGCCCAGCCATGAGAGAGGTCTTGACTAGGTTACACAAGTTGAAGGGGCTACTTTTGGGGTCGATTGACCCTTCTTGTAGCGACAATGTACGCAGTTCTGCTTCGGTTTGATTCAATATTTACTCGTATGTACTGTTCACGCTAAATACGCTCAACACCTCATTGGCAACACGATGGAAAGATCCAAACATGCCGGGAAGCGATTCCAAGTATATTCACATGTGACTAGCCGGTCCCACCAAAATAAAGTGTGTATCCCGGCCTAGATGTCCGCAGGATTGCTTGACAGCTAGATTTAGATCTTCGAGATTAGAATGCGCCTTAGACGATTCACGGTCTGAGAATTTAACCGTTTAGGGTTCTCCACCAATTTTTGCGCATGAGCACAAACACGAGTCCGAAATTGATCAAGCAGCTATGCAGCCCGCTTAATTGAAATTCGACCACTACTCATCCTAGGAAGCCGAGTTTGAAGCGAAGGAAATCCACCTAACGCGAGTGAACCCGACCCTTAGATAATCTTCAGCAAGTGGTGCCGAAGGAAGATAATGTCTACACCTTGAAAACCCGAGAGCTCCAAGGACGAATTTTATCGATCCACGAGGAATCAATTAAGGGATAGATGAAAGGGAATTGGAAGGTGCAGTAAAAGTAAGATGCAATAAACGAAAGTGCAAGTGCGGGTAAGGTAAAGTACGATAAATGAAAGTACGGTAAGGTAAAGGGAATTGAAAGGTGCAGTGAAAGTAAGGTGCAATAAACGAAAGTGCGGGTAACGTAAAGTACGATAAATGAAAGTGCGGAATAAGTAAAATGAGATAAAGGAAAGATAAAAAGTACGAGTTTGACTGATTAATGAGCGGGGGGCCGAACAACAAACAAGACAGTACGTATATATAGGCGATACAATGAAATCTTAGAGAATATATTGTAATCCTATATGTCACAATATGCGATATCGAGGTAAAATTTAAATATGAAATTAACTCCTAACCTACCTAGAAATAAAATAACAAAATATATCGGAGAGATATCCAAGATGACACGAGAATATCACATGAATATTGCTCGCTTGATCTTCAAGTAAATCGGCTGCCACAGAAAATGCAATCTTCCGCCGTCTCTTACTATAGATGCACGCCCATACATGTATGTTTATTCATGACGATGGACCCCCAGTAGTGAACTTCTCATTGGGCTTTTCCTTGTATGTCTTCAAACTTGGACTCAAATCCAACCCAACCCGCTACGATGCTCAGGGCCCGTCTCCCGAAACTCGGACCAATACATCCAAAAACCCGGGAAATCATCAAGACACCAAATACATGTCACAGCTCGGCTATTTTCACACATTATGGAAAATAGGTGTAAACACGTGCAATACACCCGTAAGTTCACCTTCTTGGTAGGACCAAACTTGTATACGCCGAAGGACTTGAATGAACCAAACCTGTCCATTCAGTACCAAACTCATCATCCAATTCCATTGGTTAGGCACATTCCATATATTGTCGAATCAATCATAGATGATAGAAGCATCAGAAGCCCATTCACTAGCATCCCTGCTTTATTTGGACCGAGTATTAATCGGGCCAGGCTGAGGCTATCCTGAAATTTATGATCATCAACTTTCCAGAATCGTTTTAAAAATTTCCAGGAGTCCGGCCTGTATCCTGGATTCAAGATTTGAAGTGCGGGGCAGTTCTATGATCTAAATGGATCGAATATTGAAGTTTTTAGGCCGATTAATTCGGCCAAAACCGTTACCGACTCTGATCTGGCTAGACTCATATGATAACCAAAGGCAAAAATCCCAATGGACCAGCCCTTACATTTTCGGCCTCCTCTACCTTCACCGTTACAGGTAGCTCTAAATAGTAAAAACTCGGTGCAGTCGCAGTCACTGTTATTATTATGGGAACTGTAAGATGGGAAGCTTCGAACAACGTCTTTTTGTTTACTATGTCACTCCCAGACCTCGTCTATACTATGTTGGAAGAGTAAACTTTTACCAAACTGCTTGAAAACAATATGATTCGGTCCTTACGTAGATGCCAGAGCAAGTGGGTCCTCCGAGATTTCAAACATTAAACACGATGATTTTTCGGCTTTGGGGCGGGAAGGAAATGGAATTTACCCAAGAAGTGGAATCCGTAGGCGGGCCAAATCGGGCCAGTCATCAATCATCCACCCTAAAGCAGTGTGAAACTTCCAAGAGACGTGTGAACCACTTGGGACGTTTCACTTGCGGTCCGGTTCACGAAAGTGACGCCATTAATCCATCCGCCGCTGCACGTTGTTTGCATATCATCCACACATATATCAAAGATTAATGACAGCACCGGATGGGGCTCTTCGCCGGCTGCCCCATTAAGCCATCACATTCCACTTTGGTGAAAGGGGGATAATGGGGCAAATAAGATCGAAGTCTCTCAACCATATTTTGCAAATTGCAATGGCCAAGTGGGCATGTGAGCGTGTGCCTTGTGAGGTCACGATGCGGAGGAGTCAACGACATCGGAAAAAAAAAAAACCGAATTTGTGTACTCCCTGCTACGAGATTTCAGTAGACATGATAATATTTCCTTGAGACGCAATATTATGACTCCTTTTTGAATTGTGAAATATGTGCTCAATACGGACCGATAAGAGCATCGTTGTAATTAGGGGATGCTTGGTTTTGATTTGGTGTGATTTTTGGCTTAAACCATACCAAATCATAATTTCGGTTTTTTGAAAATTGAAAACCGTATTCATATCCAAACCACAATTTTTAAAATAAAATAAAATAATAAAATTTCATATAATGAGCAACTTAATTCTCGTACTGGCTATATCTAGACTTATTTATTTACCGAAAAAGTCACAAGACATCATGCATTGTGCATCCCAAAAAAAAAAAAAGAACAAATGGCAATATAATGTAAACTAACCTTCGTTTGCCTAGAAAGTTCATGATTAAGAAAAATAGCAAAATAAATCAAGTTCGAAGTAGCCAAATAAATCATGCATAACTCAATACACACATAAAAAGGTTGTTTCAAGATAGGGACGGTAAGGCCTATGGGGAGAAAAATATAATTTATATACATATACGGTTCGATTTGATTTTTCGGTTTTTAACTTTAAAAATCAAAAATCAAACCATATTTACAAACTTCAAGAAAAAACTGCCGATAACCAAATCATATTTTCGGATATTCGGTTTTTCAGATTGATTCGGTTAGATTTTTCGGTTGTTGGGATTTTTTAGCAGCCCTAGTTGTAATACCCGGACAGTTCATTGAGACGTGAGGATGCTAACCATGTATATAACCGATAGTTCATTTAAATTGAAAATTATCAATATTCAAACAAAAAGATACATTCCTGATATACTTACTACTATTTAAGAAAACTGTGGACAAGGTCGAGCGGATATTTCAACGGGATTAGTTTCACCCCGTGTAGTCTTACCGGAGGAGAAACAAAAAATGAGGCCGCGCGATTGTGATGCCCTCGTATCGGCATTTAGCGAGAAAATATCAAGTTAGACTAACATATATGGGAAAATCTAATATGATTTTGTGTTATCGTGTGACACGTTTAATATTTTTAATTCAAATGCTTAGTATTTTAGTTAAAGCGTTTAGTACTTTTATTATTTGTGATAGATTATACAAAATAGTAAACACTTCAATCGTAATACTAAATATTTAAATTGAAAGTAGAAATAAAAGACACATGTACTAATCATGATTACTAAAAATACTAAACACTTAAAATTGAAGTACTAAACGCTTGAACTGAAAGTACTAAAGGTATTACGGTGACACGGAATCATATTAGTAAAATCTAACATATGTATTGGAAACTCAGTGTCTGGCACGTTGTCCTACGAAGCCCACCACCAAATTCGTTTATATTTTTCTTGGCTTTTGTTTAGAACTAGCTCATACCTTAATGTATTAATATCCCCAAATATTTTCTCGCATTTGGCTCGTAATTTCTTTTAAGAAAAATTGTGAGAAAAAATCTTAATTAGTTCATTGACTGGCTTGCAAAATGGTCGTCGATCCTCAAAAGAAGAAGCGGGCGCTGACTTTGAAAATCAAGGAGACTTGCAACGGAGATCGAGAAATTATGAAATAATTAATTTAATATGCCCGTATTGTAATTTTTTATAATCACTCAGTATTAATTAATCGCATGATAACCGATTTTTGGGATCAGTAAATTAAAGGCAAAAATAGCCTTTGGCTGCCACATAAGCCCCTCAACGCACGTGCGGACCCAAAATGCATGCACTTGGAAGTAACCTTACGAATTCAACCACCGAAAAATTATTTTTAATTTTGCCGTGAAAACTGAATAATAGAAAAAGATAACGAAATAAAATTAAAAAATGCCTTAGTTTCCGGTAGTCCACACAACCCCCGACTTGTACACTGTGTACCAGCCCCATGGCCGACAGTTTATCGCATTCAGCTGCTCCAATTTTACCATAACATCCCCACTCGGAATCGAAACCGATCCTCAGCCAATGGTCCATCGCCGCAGAAGTTCTCTGTTGAACAGATATAATCCGGCTAGATTAGATTGTATGAACAATTACAGTTGAATGCAGTGAGTAGATTATCATGATTCAAAGTAATATATGGTATACAATGTGAAAATTCATTTGCATTTTATGAGAACCTGAAAGATCCAAAAAAGTTATCAATCCTGCCTAAAAAAGGTCCACGAAATCTGAAGCATATGAGCATACAGCTGACTTTAGTTTATCTGTGCCTGAATTAGACAATCTGAAGCATATGATAAAAGATTGCTATTTCCGACTTCGGCATAATTTAAACAATACATCACTTTCGCCGGCCCGATTGTAGCTCAGTAATTAGAGGTCTTTCCTAATTCTTTCACCATCGTAAATTACTGAAATTTGTGACACCTCTTATCATTTCTTTTTCCACCATCGAGCTAAAACTCAGCAATTTGATATGGATCTTGCGATGGACATCTCGGTCATTTTCTTATGTTTAGATGAAAAGTTCAAAAAATGCCACGCTAATTAATTCTAAAAAGGCCATTTAATCATAAATAAATAAGTAAGTAAATAAATAAATAAAAGAGCCTTTTGACTTCTTAGGAACGTCAATTGCTGCAGAATGCCAGCAATCAGCAAGCGCCACGTAGGGCCATAAGATATACTGTCAACGCGGCCACAACACCCGACATGGGATGGGAAAGGTAGAAGCCCTCATTAGTCATTTACTCCTCGGCACGTACATAATTATATATATATATATATATATATATCGATTTGGTGCTCATGATAATAATTTCATATAATCATATTTATTTTTGCAGTAACAGAGTTATAACGAGAATAATCAATCTCTAAGAAAAAGAAAGAATTATCATACATACATTTACTTGTCATCCGTTATGATAATCATTTCATAGAATCATATTTACTTTGACGGTAAAAAAATTATATCGAGAATCATCGATCTCTTAGAAAAATGAAAGAATCATCATACATATATTTACTTGAAATCCCCTATGATTCTCAAACGGTTTGTGAATGAGTATTTCTTATTATGTACTTATATTAATCCAGGCTCTAAAAGTTCAGTTCCGCAGTTCATGTTTACGATGACATAATACGCGGAATCCATAATAAAGCGGGGTTGATTTACTTAATGAATCTTAATGTGAACATATATCATAAGTATATTAGAAACTAAAGGGGAAAAAACAAAAAAAAAAAAAAGAGGGAAGATCCAGTCGTACATTTATACTAGCTTGGACCCGAAGGCTCCGTCCACGTTCCGTGTCATCAAATAGTCACAAGCACACCCCGCAATCCACTCCATAGTCCCTCAGTATCCTTTTCCTCTTCTACATATCTCCTCAAAATCCTCTCTTCATATCCCGACTCGAATTCCGATCCTCGATCGGCCATTGATACTAATATTCAAGTTTTCGGTGCACCAGAGGAGAGACTGCAGGCGTATGGATCCTTTTAGCGTACCACTGCAATCCATTGGGAACCAGATGCTGAGCTGCCAGTTTGCGGGCATCGACCGGAGGTGGAAGCTTGGGGGCAGTGGTAACGAGGAGTCGCCGAGCTGTCCCCGTTGCGCATCCCCCAACACGAAGTTCTGCTACTACAATAACTACAGCCTGACCCAGCCCCGGTACTTCTGCAAGTCATGCCGACGGTACTGGACCAAAGGCGGCTCCCTAAGGAACGTTCCTGTTGGGGGTGGGTGTCGAAAGAGCCGCCGGAGCAGGGCAGCCAGGGCAGCGAGGGCCAACCCCTTCCCAGCTGCCCATCCGAATAGCAACAACCGTTCTGCTGCTAGCACTAGTAGTGATGATGTTGATCATGACGAGCAGGATCGGGTCCATGATATCGATATGGCGGCGGTCTTCGCCAAGTTCTTGAATCAGGACTCCAGCCCCAACTCGGAGATTGATCAGTTGAACTGTGCCGACCAAGAATCCCCGAGTGACGAGGTCGACCCCTCATTTGCTCTGCCGATCAATGTCATCGATCCACTGATGTTTCTGTCTCAGGACACTGCCGGCCAAGGGAAACAACAGATCCAAGGAGACGGAGAAGTGCAAGAATTCATGGCCGGAAATGACCTTGACCTTCTCGGGTTAACACCAAGCATGCTAGCCGAAGGTGATCTTGACGGGTCCATGCTAGCAGCCGGAGGTGGTTTATGGATCGATCCCGAGTCGTTGTCCTTCCCGAATTCGACATGGCAGCACGAGACATTGTCATCATCATCAGCTGATCACGATTGGAAGATCGGCTCTTCAAGTACCAATCTGATGATGATGACGGGGGATAACTGGAACTCGACGTTTGACTTTCCAGGTTTTGAGGTTCTCTAGAGACCTTAACTAATGAGCACCAGATTTAATTAATGACGTCCCCCAACCAATTTTTTTTTTCTTCTCAGTTTATTTATTTAGATAAGTAATATAAACCAATTTATACACACAATAGAGTTGAAATGTATGATTTCTTTACGAAAGATCGATCATATGGCATGTATGAAAGAACATCTTACTTACGAGAATCTCAGTAATAACATTTATGGGAAAAGTATTCTGGTTCAATTGGCCTGCTTAATTAACTTTTTATTATCTGTTTCTCGGTTATGGTTCTCTCTTGCTTTCAGGGTTTGCCAATCTGAAAATTTCGCAAAATAATGAGCACATTGTTATGTACGATGTTAGTTGCAACCTATCACTAGACTATAAAGATTTGAATGGAGAAACTACGCATAATCTAATGAGACGAACGCACATTCTTTTGAAAAATGGTCCATGTCAGACCGACTTGCAGATACGAAGCTCTTAGCCTTCCCACCCTCGATCACACGAGTTCTTAACCAAGACCATGTTGGGTTTATGATATGCTTGGGATCGCCATATCCGATTCTTAAAATTCATATTGTATGCCTTTTCCTTGTTCTTGACATTCGATGTAAGACCAACAAGACATGTCCATATATAAATTTACAAAGGTTCACAATAGGCCTATCTCCTAAATTATTGGGCCCAAAATTTAAGAGTATGAGGCCCTAAGGGACATAGCATCATGGCCCTAACAAAATTTCATTTTCCACTTTCTGGTGTTTTTTTTTTGGGCATGGCATGCCCTTAATTTGCCAAATATTTTATAAAGATCTTCACTGTCAAAACTAAGTTTAGTTAAAACTACATAACCATATATTAATTATATATATATATTTTTTAATTTTATCCATGTCATTGTCAATTAAATGTCACTAAGATCTAATGGACCAACTTACCACCAAATCACATGATATGCTGCACTGAAAATATGGTTGAGTGAAACACCTAGAAATGAAGTTTATATATAGCTTGCATTTCAGCTTAATGACATGACAACAATGAATGCGATAATTTTGCAATGATTTTTATTTTATTGATGGGACCCTTTAAATGCACAAAATTGACAATTCAGCTTATGCGTACATTTGGATGACTAAATGGTAAATACTATTTTCCTGGAAAGCTATATAATTTTTTTTATTGCAGGGTACCAACTTTGTACTTGGGAAAAATTATCTATTAGCTAGAGAATAAAATCTTATCTAAGTAAATATAGTATTTTGGGTTCTAGAAATTTAGGTGATGATATTGTTGTAATATACACACATATATATTCTTGTTTTCTCATTTTATTGTACCATATTTATGAACAAGTGAACCGAATATTATGGTAATTTAGATATCGAATATAGTAAAAAAAAAATATTCTTGTGGCTTCGTACAAAACGTATGTTCTTCCTCAATATATTTACTTTCTATGAACTTTTTAAGATTACATAGCTAAGAAACCTCATGAAACTTTAAATATTATCGATATATATCATGAGCTTCTGATATTGTGTGGCTCTTCAATTTCCATGCTTTTTGTACATACAAAGTTCACCTAAATCTATATATATGTACATTGCTCCACACGTTCTTCGTCCCTCTCCTCGAAAAGAGAGGAGCAAATTAGGACAAATCCATATCTGTCCCTCAATCCTTTCTATCATGTTACTCTGTCTTAGACAAGATGATAGGTCAACATCAAAACACCAAAGCAAAAGAGAAACAACGCAAAATTAGGAAATATATATATATATATATATTGATTAAATTAGACAAAATAAAAAAGAGAAAAGGATAGTAACGCCCACTAGGAATGGTTGGGAAATCACTTGCCCCCACCTTCCCCCCACCTTAAATCCAAAAAATAGGCCGAACAATTAGAATTTGCATTGCTTCATACATACATATATATGTATAGATATGTGTATCCAATTTATATGTATGTATAAATATTGTACATGAGTTGTTCACTGTCATATATCTCATCTATCAGTCATCTCTAATATATTTATGTCACAGAGCCCACACCTCTTCTCTCCCCAATGAAATTTCATTTTCTGTTCCCGTTGGTTTCCCGTTTGTTTTCTTCCGCTTTCCTTTCCATTATTATCATTCTTTTCGTCGTCTTCTCATGATAAGGCCCTATAACCACTCATTTCCTGAATGATTTCTTCCCAGTTTCTTCTGCTCGACTGGATATCTCTTTTCTTGTTCTTTTCCTATATTCGATCGACGTAAATGGTGGGTTTTTTGTATTTAATGTGAAGTAAAAAAAAAAAAAAACGATATGTATCGTGTGATAAACAAAAAGAATTACAAGTTCGTAAAAAGTTTGTTAAAGAAGTTCCTCTCGGCTTCGCCATAGCATTTAATAATACGTTCCTAGACCATATATAATATTTGTGTAAAGGTTTTAAACTTTTATCTTTATCTATCGGACTACATCTATATAAGCATTGAAATTGATATAAGGAGAAACATAATCCAAAAGAACATGGTGACCAACTTGCCCTGGGCTTGCATTCTGTACCCAACGAAAGGAATGTTGTCTGAGAGGTACAGGCGCATATGTACCATACAATGAAAGATTAATTAATTAATTCCAGATAGGATTTTTGATGATGATGTTGTATTAATTAAAGAGAACTGATTTATATATAATATATCTGCTAGGTACATTCCACAAGCTCTAGTAAGTACGTAATATTTTTTCACTTTCATGATATATTTGCAACAAAATAACCTTATTATCACATATGGGTTCACGATTTTGTATGAGATAATTTGATTGGTTTTTCCTCATCATGTCATTGTGAGAAATGGCCATTTAAAATTTTCTAAAGAAAATACACTCATTAGAATGCAGTAAAATCATAAAATGAATATATATAGGTATATATTATATAGAAATTAAACATGCTTTTAGGTATAAATGGGCTCAAGCTGTTATATAATTAAACATCCAATTAAACACTCTCACTAAAATTATTCGTACTCTTTTATTAGGTTATTTGAATATTTGTAGGCTCATGAGCCTTCCTTATAAAAGGAAAATGAAGAAATTAAATAATGTGTAGGGTAGTCGCCAAATTAGATAGTTTTCCATTTGTTTATTTTGCAAAGAATTAAGAAAATAAAAAGTATAACCTCATGATTTCGAGTTCGCTATTTGTGTATTACATCAAGGCCCGTCCTCCATGTGGAAATTAATTGATCTTGGGTGGAAGGTTCATGCCTGAAAATTAATCCAACTGTCAAACGTAACTCCGGTGTGCTTTTGGTTTTCACTGAGGTGAACTATTTATTGTTCCTCTCTTTGCACGGAAAGAATAATTACAAACATATATATTGACGTGTTAGTGTTTCACCCAAAAAAAAATTCAAACAAAAAAAGTGTGGAATGTGATCTAGATAAGATAAAGACATAAATGGTGATCAATATTGGTTTATAATCCTTCCTACATAGGACTCATATTGTCCGGATGATTTAATTATTGGACTCATGTTATGAATATTTCTCCATAATGCCAATTAAATTGTTCACAATTTTCAAAAAAGTTAGTAAAAATAATTTCTTATTCAAATTTAAGATAACTAAAAATATTTTTAAAGTATGAAATTGAGGATTATCGTATTATTGTACTTATGAAAGTTCATGAATTATTATTTGGTATCGACGTTAATAAAGATATTAATTATTCATGATATTGGACCAAATTTAGAATCAGGAATTGATGATGATACTGAGTTGAGTTGAGACCTTATTGTCCCAAATTATATATATCAACCGAAAAGGTTGTGGCGTCTATCTCTCCTTTTTTATAGATCGAGCTTCACTGTCCTTGTCAATTACTCGCAAATAATTACAATTGCAATTAATGGGTTTTTCTAACCCCACATCAGCAAAATTAGTTCAAATTAGCCTTTCAAATATTAACTGCAACCACGTTACAAATGCCGACAATCCAAAAGGTAAGTTTTGCAGTCGAGACATTCTCGAAGAATAATTAAAATGTCATTCTAACTAACTCCTTTCTACTTTTACGTGTCCACAATTACGATAAAGAATCATGGGAGATAGGGATGGACCGAGGGAGAATTAGGAAAATTGTCACCCCCAAAATCTTTACGCTCGATGAGAAATTACATATTATTTTTCGATTTTCGATAAAATTACACATAGTTGTCCTTCCTAATTCGAAAACTTTATACTCCTATTTGCTTGGCCCTCTAACGACCCCCTCTCCTCCCGAACAAAATTCTTCATTCGTCCCTGAAGGAAGAAATTCTCAATCATACCCGTTATATGGAGCAAAGGAAGAACTGAGGTTGTAGATGACCGATGAATGAGCTTATTATATCACAAAGACGATGACCATAAATTTATATAATGAAAAAATTTATTGATTTTTTTTTTCATTAAGCAATTGTGAGAAATGATTTTTTTTTCTTTTTAAGATTATCAAGGATATATATCAGTTGAATTTTTTTTCCTTTCCTTTTTTCATTTACAAAGATATATCATATAGAAATATTAATTTCATTCGCCACAGTTTGCAATATATATGGAACCTCTCACTTTATTTATTTTTATTATTCCTGCCCATGCATATCTCTGCATCAACGAATATGCATTGATATTTTCCCATGCTCTTCCTTGCCTGCCAATTTTTCATTGTACGACTAGGCAATTTATTATGGTACGACCAAGACCATGTTACCTAGAAAGTGTACCTAAATAATTTCCTCTTCGCTACCATCGTCAAAATAATGTAAAAGTTTCTAAATACCAAGATATACACCCAAAAAAAAAAAAGTTTAGACAAGCATGTAGACATCTCAATTTCATTAGATTTTAATCATTATTTGTTGTTTCGTATTTTTGCAACTATATATAAAACTTTCACTGATCCTACAAGCGATTAGACCCATTTACATTCTAAAACTCGGTGAGCCCAAACATCTTATGAGTTCATAATTTTCCTATTGATTTCCAATATGAGATTTCAACTCTCAACCATGTGCATCATCATGTCCTAATCAATATTTTGTTGAACAGTAATTTTTAGATAGAAAAGTGGAGGTAGTAAATAATGATTATTGGTACAATGTACTTTGGAGTTTGAATGAGGACAGATGATTTTTGAAGAATATTATTATTACCAAAAGGGGGGCAATAAGTTCCAGTTTCCACTACCCGACATAACTGACAAACAAACTTTCACAGAACAATTGTAATTAGGAGAAGAGAGATATCTTTGAGCTTCAGCTCAGACGCAGAGACACACACTCTCAATTTCATCCTCTTTTCTGCTAAAAATGGAACAGAGGATTTGCTCATCATCATCATATTGAGATGAAGTGATGCAACAGTAGCTAGCTAGAAACCATAGCAGCAGCAGTAGCAGCAAGCTCTTCCCTTTTGGCCTTCTTCCTCTTCTTCATCATCATGATGTCAAGAGATCATGGAATCACTGCCACCCCCGCCATCACCATTTTTGCTATTCTCATCCTTAACATCACCCTGCTCCCTTCTGTCTCCTCTGCCCTGAACCTGGAAGGCCATGCCCTGCTCTCATGGCTCTCCACCTTCAACTCCTCCCCCTCCTCCTCCTTCTTCGCCTCCTGGAACCAGACCCACCGCAACCCCTGCCGCTGGGACTTCATCCAGTGCTCGCCCGGAGGGTTCGTCTCTGGGATCGCCATTTCCTCCGTCTACATTCCCACGGGCTTCCCCACTCAGGTCCTCTCCTTCTTCCATCTCTCCTCCCTTGTCATTAAAGGCGTGAACTTGACCGGTGAGATCCCTCCTGCCATCGGGAACCTGTCAAAGCTCACGGTTCTGGACCTCAGCTACAATGGACTGATCGGGAAGATCCCGCCCGAGATTGGGAAACTCTCCCGGCTTGAGTCGTTGGCCCTCAACACCAACTTCCTGGAGGGGGAGATTCCCAGGAGCATCGGGAACTGTTCTGCTCTTGCGCGGCTTGAGATTTTCGACAATCAGCTCTCGGGAAGGATTCCTGTAGAGATAGGAATGTTGGGTAGCCTGGAGATATTTCGGGCTGGTGGGAACCCGGGGATTTTCGGGGAGATCCCCTCGGAGATATCGAGCTGCGTTGAGTTGAACTTCCTTGGCCTCTCGGACACCGGAATATCGGGTCCAATCCCGGACAGCCTGGGGGAGCTCAAGAAGCTTAGGACTCTGTCGGTTTACACGGCAAATCTCACAGGCGAGATTCCAAAGAGTATAAGCAACTGCTCTGCCTTGGAGGATCTGTTCCTGTATCAGAACCGGATATTGGGTAGTATTCCTGAGGAGCTGTTCTGGCTTAGGAATCTCAAGAGGGTGCTGCTCTGGCAGAATGAGCTAGTTGGGCAGGTCCCAAGAAATATTGGGAACTGCTCGGGGCTGCTCGTGGTTGATTTATCAGTTAATTCCTTGAGTGGTGAGATTCCTCCGTCCTTGGCCAACTTGGCTTCTCTGGAGGAACTTCTTCTGTCAGAGAACGAGTTTTCAGGGGAGTTCCCGTCTTTTATCGGTGAGATTTTGAGCCTGAAACAGCTCGAGCTGGACAATAACGCCCTTTCCGGTGAAATCCCACCCTCAATCGGGAAGCTCGAGAATCTTTTCCTATTCTTTGCATGGCAAAATCGACTGAAGGGAAGAATACCGGGGGAGCTTGCAAACTGTCAACAGCTCCAAGCTTTGGATCTTTCACATAATTCGCTGGCAGGTCCCATCCCGAGCCAGCTCTTCGGCCTCAAGAACCTGTCACAGTTATTGCTGATATCTAATTCATTATCGGGTGGAATCCCGCCAGAGATTGGAAACTGCACGAGCCTGACCCGTTTAAGGCTCGGGTCAAATCAGTTGACAGGTCGGGTCCCGCCTGAGATTGGGCTGCTTTACAGCTTGAGCTTCCTGGAGCTGTCAGAGAATAGAATCACCGGACCAATCCCTCCGGAGATTGGCAACTGTGTGAAGCTAGAAATGGTTGATTTGCACGCAAACGAAATCATGGGCACAATACCTTCATCACTTGAACGGCTTGAACGTCTCAACGTGCTGGATATTTCTTCAAATCATCTGACAGGACCGATTCCGGGTAACTTGGGGAAGCTTACTTCATTGAATAAACTTGTTATTAGCAGAAATAACATCTCAGGTTCAATTCCACCGTCGTTAGGATTGTGCAAGGATTTGCAGTTGCTTGACATCAGCTTCAATAGGCTTGCAGGTCCGATTCCATATGAGATAGGTCAATTACAAGGACTGGACATAATGTTGAACCTGAGTTGGAACTCTCTATCCGGTCCCATCCCAAGCAGCTTCTCGAAACTGTCCAACCTTGCGAACTTGGACTTCTCGCACAATGATTTGTCAGGGACTCTAGAGGTGCTGGGGAAACTTGACAACCTCGTGTCTCTGGATGTCTCGTACAACAAATTCTCGGGTCTGCTTCCTAATACAAAGTTCTTCCAGAATCTGCCAGCGGCTGCTTATGCAGGAAACCAAGACCTGTGTATTGACAGTAACGGGAACAAGTGTTCCGGAGCGATCAATGGGACCAAACCAGCAAGAAATCTCCTTATTTGTGTTTTTCTTGGCATAACAATGACGGTGTTGATCGTGAGCACTGGAATGTATCTATATCTGAGAATTTATGGAGCTAAACTCAGGAGGAGCGATGAAGAGAGTGACCTTGAGTGGCATTTTACCCCATTCCAGAAGCTCAACTTCTCGGTTACGGATATTGTAACGAAGCTATCAGACTCGAATGTCGTTGGAAAAGGATGCTCAGGATTGGTCTATCGGGTCGAGACCTCGACCAAGCAAGTGATCGCAGTGAAGAAGCTTTGGCCTCCTAATAACGAGGGACGTCCTGATCCCGAGAGAGACTTGTTCTCGTCTGAGGTTCGGATCCTTGGTTCAATCAGGCACAAGAACATAGTGAGACTCCTTGGGTGCTGTAACAGAGGGAAAAGCCAATTGCTCCTATTTGATTACATCAGTAACGGTAGTTTATCGGGATTGTTACATGAGAAGAATCAAGTATGCTTGGATTGGGACGTGAGATATCAGATCATACTCGGAGCGGCTCATGGATTGGCATATCTTCACCACGACTGCATCCCCCCGATAATTCACCGTGATATAAAGACGAACAATATCTTGGTTGGACCGCAATTTGAAGCTTATCTTGCAGATTTCGGGCTCGCAAAGCTGGTGAATACTTCTGAATATTCAGTTGCTTCCAAAACCATTGCAGGATCCTATGGGTATATGGCTCCTGGTAAGGGATTTAGTTTTACTTGGTTCTCGATTATGGTTCTGGTTGTCCAATATTAGGATACATTAGCAACATCATCACGCATTCATCGTGCCCATCTATGTTATGTTTATTTATTGAACGAAATCCCTGTTCGTAATAATAATAGCGCATCTTCTCTTGCAGAATATGGGTACAGCTTCAAGATCACGGAAAAGAGCGACGTGTACAGCTTCGGGATAGTCCTCCTAGAGGTCCTGACAGGGATGCAGCCTACGGATACCAGGATCCCTGATGGGGCCCACATCGTATCATGGGTGAACAGGGAGCTCAGGGAGAAGAGGAGAGATTTCACGACGATCCTCGACCCGCAGTTACTGTCGAGGTCGGGAACACAGACACAGGAGATGCTGCAAGTCCTCGGGGTGTCCCTCCTCTGTGTGAGCCCCATCCCTGAGGAGAGGCCCGCCATGAAAGATGTAGTGGCAATGCTCAAGGAGATAAGGCATGAAGTACATGAAGAGATTGAAAAGCCATGTTTAAATGGGAAATCCCTTGGGACAAATCCAGAGGCAGCTGTCCATTGTTCAAGCTTCTCTAGGTCCTCTGAACCTCTAATTGCATCAACTTCCTAGCTTGCAAAAACTATAGTTTTTTTATTTTTTTTCTACTAGGAAAAGAGAGAGCTGCTATTCTTTCTTGCTTAAAAAGGTGACATATTCATCGTAAAAATTGATTTCTCTAATAGAACAATTGGTTTCCTGTAATAAAAGTTTATGATCAGGCTCCAAATCGACAGACGGTTTAAAGCTCATCAGATTGCTTGAACTCCACATGGAGACTGCACGTAGTGGTCGATCATTTCACTGTCGGTTATATATATGATCGTGCAGCACTGGGTACAAACTAAATAAGTGAAAGGGATCGACTCAATTTATCACTGTATTACAGTCGGCAAAAGGAGGGGAAAATTATAGTCCATAAAGTTTTTCCCTCCAGTTTTATACATGTTGGTTATTAATCAAATTTTATACGGTTAGGTGATAGTGTAATATTCACCTAATATTTTTTTTAAAAAAAATTGGGAGCAAGAGTGTATGGGACGGAGGAAGTGGGACCCCCCATATCTTGACAAGATTGCGAGTGTCCATTTCAATAAAAGCTAAAGGAGATCTTGCCTCTCATTGATGTTATTGATGCATTCATCGTTCCCAACTCAACCCAACCCACTCACATTACATAATACTACAAAAGACCAAACTCAGGCCCCATATTTGTTTGACATTCCCTGTCAGCCTCCCCCAATCACCAAGGTCTTAAGCAACCACAAAAACCATCATTTTTCAGGAGGAAGAAATGGGCCAAAAAAAAAAAAAGACTCCTCTTCGTGAGCAAATTATTGAGCAGCAAAAGAAATGAAATTTATATTCATAAAATTAATATCTTAGACAAGCAAACAATCTTCTCCTGGGGCAGAGCAACCCCATCTAACGGGAAATGTCTACGGGAGAGCCCAAGTGTGCATGCGGCCTCTTCATCAGCATTTGCTCCAGGAGAATTGCAAAGATCGAAGGGACCTTCCTTCCGTCTATTCAGAAATTATCAGAAAGATGCAAGTCGTGAAGCCCGATTTCTTTTCTCCATTATAGCTCTGCCCTCCAAATTTTTCTTTTTCTTTTCCGAGACAAGACATGGTGGTGAAAGCTAGCCCACCAGCAGTTTTCAAGTAACAGAACCTTCCAACTATCATGAGAATGAGATATCTAGAAGAAAGAAAACAGGACCACTCTTATTGCATAATGCTTTCTGAGAGACAAAACACTTCTATCCACTTGTAAACTTACTATCACCACTTCTTATGAGCAGACAACTCCCACAATAGAGATGGACAGATTTGTACAAGCACAACACCTGAAAACGCTCAAAGCTAATGTGGGTTGGTCACTGAAATATCTTCTATCTCTAGAATATACAGAATGAAAAGAGTAGCGAACATGACAAAGAAGCTTTAGATGTAGCACTTTATAGCTGTTAAAGTAGCTTGCTCACATGATTGTGGGCACGGAAATAGTTGCTCCAGCATCGTCTAGAAATCTGTGTTGCAACAATTACATGGGAAAAGATTCAAGTAGAAACCGATAAAAAAAATATTAACATGATGATGGAACAATAGTACAAAGATTTTCTTTTCCAAGCTGCTAGCTACTTATTAAACTTTTATCTGCAAAGGAAGCCAACCTCCCGGGGAGCGCACTTTCTCATAAACAAGACTCCACAAGCCAATCTAACACATCAAAGCACCAAATCTTGTCCATCCGATCAATCTTACAGCAGGTGGTTGATGTAAAATCTGAGAAACTACCGAAAAAATTGGAGAAACACAAGAAAGGATGGGAGTAGTCCCTGAAGTGGTAGTTGTGTGTTTACAGTTTTGTCCCAGGATGCCACTTTATGCTGCACCCGACACTATTCAAGCATGGGCAAAAGGCAATAAGAACGTCAGAGGAAGAACACCAAGGATATCTTGGATGAAGAAAATGATCAAGAATAGTACCTTGGCTTTTGAAGTGATGATACTGGTTGGCCACTAAGAACACAATCTATCGCTAAGCTTAAGTCCCTGGAAGAGCACACACAGGTGAGGGAGATATTGCCTAGGAATTTTGACTTAGGAAAAGAGAAAGAGATAATGCTGAGCAGGACAGAAAATACTGACCTCCCAGTGACCGGCATGTTGTTACTTGGTCGAGAATCATCAAATTGCCCATGGTACACGAGCTCAAACGGCCTTCTACCATCCTGTTTACATGTTTTATGAATGTTAACTCCACTATGTAGAACTCAAAAGAATTTAGCTTTCTATTTGAAGAGCCATTTTTACAGGTCTCCAAGATCTGGAAACAGGTTATACTAGTTAGTGAGGAGCAACCTAAAGATAGTTACAGTCTGCAGAAGTGAGACCGAGCACACATTATCACAAGCAAGGTGATGCCGGTCTTTATGCAATAAAATGAATGATGAAATGGGGAGTTATATGAACCTTCTTGAATAAAAAGAATTCTGGCGTGCAAACGGCACCAAAATCGCGGGCTACATCTTGTGACTGCAGATGACACAGTGAAATAAATCGTAAAGCTCAAGTACACAAAAAGAACGAATCTTTTTTCCGGTAAAGGGAATTTCCAAATAAATAACACTTATTAAAGTGAATGACTGGGCAGTAGTATCGAGTGGTGGACCTCATCATAAAGATAAGGGAAGGGGTAACCGAATACTTTCGCTTCTTCTGCCATAAACTTCGGTCCATCCTGTCAAGGTAAATGCCAGTCAAATAATAAAACTCATACAACTCAATCTTTTTACCCAAGAAAAGTAATAATGGAGAAAAAGAATTAGCCTTGATAAAGAACCTGGGGGTGTGTGGTTATAGAATTCGACGATATAGCAACAACTGCCAGTCCTTTCTGCAGCAATACATGTGTATCACACTGTTAGAGCCATTCCTTAAGTTCAAATCCTCAGAGGTAATAGGCAGCGGAGCATCACTATTAGATGGATAAGGAAATTCGCTTACCTTCATATAGAAATCTGCAAGCTTCACGATATCTTTCTTCAAGTGTTTGACAAATGGGCAGTGATTACAAATGAACATAACCTGCAACACGTATCATACAAGTATTCATGCGAGGCACACTCCATAAGTATGACCACAAAAGCAAAAACTTTGATGTGGGTTTCGGTATCTCCTGAATCAGTCAGCCGTTTATAAACAATCCAGAAAATCATCGAGCTATTGACTGTCTATCCGACATATTAAGCTGAAAGGGCAACGTACATCACGACATCGCATATTCTGCGCAAGTCTGCGAATTAGCTCAATTGTTTAGCAAAGTCAGGCAACCATTACTCTGAGCCAAAATGAGGAATGAGAACCAGTAAGTTACCAGCAAAGCGGGATAAGACTCAAAATCCTCGAGACTCCACATTTTCCCAGTCAGTGGCTCCTCCAGCTTTTCTCACCCACAAAGAAAAGCGAAAGCCATAACCAACCATGATAGGAGCAGAAGCGCCAATATCACATCATATGCTACATAATAACAACTGGCAGGAAAACCACTGCTGGAGTGGAAATTTCGACAATTTCGACATGTGGTTTTGCTATGAACAGTGGAGAAACCTGAAACTGCGGAGCTCTGAATCCTGAAGAGACCCCTTTGGACTCTGTTCTCGCAGCTCTGATCACCAGCTCTCTTGCGGGCACGGAACCTCTCCTCAGAAGCAGCTGCGGACCCACCTTTGAAAGCGCACATGTCGACGCAAATCTAGCCCTTAATTCTGCTAAGCTGCTCGGCCTGTGGAGGAAACGCGAGGCTGAGAAGGGCACAGTCGCGGCAGCGGCCATGGGAGTGAGCTAAGGTGCTTTGTGTGGTCTGGACATGGAGAGAGAGAGAGGGAGGGGAATAGCCCATCCCTGAGATGAGAAAGCGAAGGAGTGGATTCCGACAGGGGCAAAAATGTCACTGCGCAACACATAGAAGGGTAATTCAGTCAATATGAATCGTCGTAAGCCCGATTTCCAGATGGGCCTCTTTGCACAAGCCCGCTTAAATGAGCCGGGCCCATGATCCCTACAATTGCCGAAACCTTCCTGGATCCTGGAATCAGATGATTATCGAGGCCTAGACTTGCGTAGTCCTGACCGACTTATGCCGGGAGAAATCCCGATGTCGGGTTATCTTCTGCAGAGCTTGATTCGACAATTCGCGAGTCGGAACAATGGGACTCGACCGGAGTATAAGCTGGAAAAAGGAACGTAGATATATGTGATGACTCTAATTGATACAAGGGAGTGAAACCGAAATATGATGAGACACATAGAGGACAGTATTTTGTATTACAATTCCCTTGTACTTTCTTTTCATTCTACTGTACCGAACAAGTAGTATAGTCAGATCATTAATTAAATGTGACTACTCACTTTCGCGCGACGTGAAACCGATTTGTTCATTATTTGCAGCAAAGAAGAGTGGCCATGTATATGATGGCCGGCCTATGTACTGTCTAACATGCAAAAGACTGACAAAGGTAACATTGGAAGAACCGTCAAAAGGCGGCTTCTTCCTAAGTAAGGCATCTTAGTATTCGTCCATCAAACTGGCAAATGGTTTAGTTGCTGACGGTTAAAACTGTAAGCACGACAGATACATGAGAACAGAAACAGATCACTCATTCCAATACCATGAATTATATTATCATGCTTTCGGGATGAGTCCTCTCGATATGCTTTTCGCTTAAAAATCCAAAGCTCGAGGCGTTGGCCTTAGCATCTTGACTAGCTCATCCATTCGATCCTTTGGAAGTTGTTGACTCCGTCAGTCTGTTTCGGTTCTTCAACAAAAAGAACAGAACAATAACGAGGGAAGGACAACATATTCAGATGCATCCAATAGACTCTCGAGACATTCCGGCTTAGATCAACACCCAAGCTTCAAGACTTCTCGCATGAACTGCGAAAATGGCGCAGTTGCAGTTACAGGATGAAGGCTCCTTGGTGCGTTTCCGAGTGCTTTTAAGGTCTATGTGAAGATTTGAACTTTTTTGTGCCATCCACTTGCTAGGTAGCAGAGGTTTTGAGTCCTAGCAGTTCAATACGATGCCTACGTCGAGCTTTTCTGTAGGCTCTCCGTCGCATACTTCTGTGTCCAACTCGGATCACCTGCATCAAGTGAGGTTTGTCCACTGTGTCTCGGAAGCGGGCCGTCTTTTGCCCTCGGACAGTAGATGGAACTCTATTGAGCTGAACTTCAATTTTGCCCCTCAGTCTTCATTGGCATACGAATCAATCCCGTCCCGGTATGCCAAGTCCGTTGACTACGATCTTGTGATCACGGACATGAAGCACTTCAGGCGCTTCCTCTGCATCACCTTCTTGATAATCCTCCTTGTTTTCGCACTTCTTCTGTTGGCCGCGTTCTTGCCACGGCATCACAGACATCATAGTGACCGGAAGAATCTCACCCTTGCCGTGAATCAAGCACTGACCTTTTTTGACGCGCAAAAATGTATGGAATTCTTTTGCTTCTGTAACATTCCATGCACCCATCAATATTGCAGGATACCTCATGGCCAAGACAAGGAAATACAATTCCGAAATTATTTTCTCCATAAACTTAATGAGGAATGTTATTGTTTGTTGAAAACTTTGCAGCAGGATATTATCCAAAGACTAGCCCGGTGAAGTTCCGGGGCAATTCGGGATTGGAAGATGGGAATTGGGATGATGTGCATGCGAATCTCTCAGGTGGTTTTTATGACTCTGGCAACAACATTAAGTTCAGCTTCCCAACAGCGTATACAGTGACTTTATTGAGCTGGAGTGTGATTGAGTACTATGAAAAGTATGAAGATATCGGCGAATTAGACCATGTGAAGGATATCATCCGGTGGGGAAGCGATTACTTGCTCCAGCTTTTTATCCCTCCAAATGCGACCTCCAGTGGGGTGTTGTATTCACAGGCAAGATGATGAGCATCCGTGCCGAAGTGCTTATTGTGTTCGGTTAAGGTTCTATTTCGGTACTGGGTTGCTGGAAAATGAGTTGATGTTTAATCCAGCTACTTTTTTTTTTTCTTTTTTTTTTCCAATCATCAAACAACTGCAACCATAATCGAATTGACTGAAATTTTTTGAAAGAGTTATCACGGAAATGTAAAATCATGAATAGATCCTTAGTTCTCACCTTTGCTTCGATGATTAATTTATAGGTTGGAGGTGCAAACAGTGGCACAGATGATGACATAAGTTGTTGGCAGAGACCAGAGGACATGACCTACCCGAGAGCAGTCTCCTACTGCGACCTCTCAGCTTCGGACTTAGCTGGTGAAATCGTCGCCGGCTTATCAGCAGCATCAATACTATTCAAGAATGAAACTGACTACAGGATCCGGTTAATTGCAGCAGCTGAGAGTTTGTTCGAGCTTTCAACAAAAAATCCTAAGGTGCAGGGAGCTTACACGGCGGCTGATGAATGTGGAGGGCAGGCGAGGCCATTCTATAACTCAACGAGCTTTAAGGATGAGTTGGTGTGGGGAGGGACATGGTTGTTTTTTGCAACAGGGAACACTTCTTATCTCGATTATGCAACGACTAACTTTGGTTCGGCCATCCAAGAGGAAAGAGTCGCCGAGAAAGGACTGTTTTATTGGAATAACAAAGTACTCGCCAATGCGGTAATTATCTTTAGTCTAGCAAAACCTTGCTCCGTATTAACCCGGAAAATCTTTTACCACTTTCATTTTGAGCACGCACTTTTTGTGCTGATTCTGCTTAAGAACTGCCGCAAACATCTGATCATTTGCTCTCTCAGGTTTTGCTCACCCGGCTTCTGTACTTCCGAGATCCCGGCTACCCTTTCGAAGAGACGTTAGCTTTGTCATCGAACATGACTGACTTGCTTATATGCTCGTATTTGTTGGATGGATATTACAAGAAAACACCAGGTAAAAAATTGCCCACGCAAATGCTTCACAAATCTCTGATTTTCCTATTTGAAACTAATTGTTAATGATGACATTCAGGTGGCTTGATCCTCTTGAACCCCGACTATGGTTCTTCGCTGGAGCTCGCTGCCACGGCGTCGTTCCTGAGCAAGCTGAAAAGAGACTACCTCGATGTTATTGGGAAGGCAGGTGGAAGATGTGATAATGGTGCATTCTCCCGCCAAATGTTGCAGAGCTTCTCCCTCTCTCAAGTAATAATAATCATTCTTACATACATACATACGTACACACACACATACCTGTATGCATATTGAGGTTCAAAATTTATCTTCCGTTGTTGTTTCCTGTCAGATTAATTACATCCTCGGAGACAACCCTACGAAAATGAGTTACATGGTGGGATTTGGACACCAGTACCCAACCCAAGTCCACCATAGGAGTGCTTCCATCCCTTGGGATGGCCAGCCTCACTCTTGTGACGCCGGGCAAAGCTGGCTTCACTCTGCAAGCCCGAACCCGAACATCCTCCTTGGAGCCCTGGTGAGCGGGCCTGACCAGTGGGACAACTTCCTGGATGTCCGCAACAAGCCTTGGTACACTGAGCCGAGCATCTCTAGGAATGCTGGCCTTGTGGCAGCCCTGATCGCGCTCCACGACCCCCCACACCATTCTGCTTATTTGGGGATAGACCAGATGGGCATGTTTGACAAAATCCGAGCCAGGGATTGACTTGGTTTTGAGATCATACATTGACGTGCATATGAAATGTTCCACCAAAGAGATATAATGACCATTTTTTTTTTCCTTTTCTCATGTATAATATTTGATCAAACTCGTTTGTACTTTCATATAACTGTCAATTGGCCTCATTTCCCAGTCCGAGGGGATAATTAGTTTGGAGGTGATTTGCTTGGAGTTCATAAAATGCAACAATTGGACGTGTTTGAAGAATCAATACACATCCCAACTCATTCAAATATAAGATTTAAAAGAGATAAAAGATTTAGCCCATGGTACACTTGTCTGTTTCATTCAACAAAAAGTTATTGTCAATGACACAATTTACTCGCTTAATCTCAAACTGAGTGTGGAAGTATCAAAGTATCGGCAACAAAGCGAGTTAAACTTCTAGGTCTCAATCAATAGCAATGATGCAAAAGACCTGTCATACACAATGAAAGAATAGTTCATTTGCATATAGGACGAGGGAACTTGTTGCCCAGAAATTATTTTCCAAATAGAAGATATTGGAATCCCACTTCTATCAATGGGCCTTTACCATCCATATTCATTGGGCCCAATGTAAAGTCCAATTTCCATGGGCCCCCGGGGCCAGATTCTCGGGTCGATGTATAACTATGTGCGCTGCAGAGCTACGACCCGACCCGATTTCGTGGACTTCACTTCTTCTCGCAGATCCCAAAATGCTGGTCGTCTCCCTCACCAGTCTCTGAGGACGAACCTCGAAAACCATTGATGTCTGAACTCAGCTCACCTCAATCTGCATGAAATTCCTCCTCTTTCTGCAGCTCGCGCTGTCGTTCTGAGATCACATCACCGGTGAGGCTTCATCTCCGAGCTCATACATGAGATTTTCTGTCGTGGTTACTCCTCCCTGACCCGTTATGCCATCATTTCGTTGCTCTGCATTTCTCTCCGGGCTGTTCTTGATTTCCGATTTTTCCTTCATCAGTCATGTGAGTGATACCTCAAAGACGGAAGCTCTGTGATTCCCGGTGCTGTAATTGCATCGGCTCCTCATTAGAATCACACCCATTTGGCTGATGCCCCTGAATCTCGATCCCGCCAATGCTTGGCCGCCATTCTCTTGCAAAACCCTGATCCTTGAATCGACCCTAACATGAACATTCATTCGTACCCGCCCAACAGCCCCAAATCGTTTCCTGCATATCCCAGGCGCGACTTGGACTTGGAATCAGGATTAGGCACGATCAGGAGGCCGCGGAAGCAGAAAAGTTCGAATCTTTGCTCTGATTCTGTCAAAATGCTCAAATCTCTCGGTGCCCGAATCCAGTACTATTACAAGCTCCATCCTTTGCTATTCTTCACCATTTCGTTGTGCTTCGGGGTGGCGGTTCTGATAATTCTGTCGATCTACGAGTTCCAATATAGGACCGTGGCTGACTATAGGAGACTGAATCTGGGTTTTGATAAATACCCGTTCGCTAAGCTTGAGAACCTCGTGATGGTGGCTGGGCATTCTGTGTATACGAGTAACAGTTGTGGGAAGGTGGATAAGGAGGATTCTTGGGTTTTGGAGTCTTATCAGAAGCACCCGGGACAAGCTGCTACGTTTGTGACCCATATAAAGGAAGGCGTTGAAATTGTGGCAAAAGATGATGCTGCTTTGCTTCTATTTAGTGGCGGAGAGACCCGGAAGGATGCTGGCCCTCGAAGTGAAGCCCAGAGTTATTGGGCCGTCGCTGAATCGAAGGGATGGTTCGGTGAGTTTCTGATCTATCATTTCTTAGTCAATTTGGTTAACTTCTGTTAGTGGCTCTATATTGTGTTATTGGCACTCGCAAATGGATTATATTGGAATTAGTGATTGTTCCAATTCAATAGCTTCCGGCAATCCAAAATATATAAATCTAGAGTTGGGGTGTTGAGTAGGAAAAGCTAGAGTTCATTCTTAACATGAGCGAAATTGGGTCCTTTCTTTGTAATCCTGTAGTAAGACCTTGAACTTAACGATTTTGAACATTATGTTCGAAATCCTTTGGGATAGGTAACAAAGAGACTGTGCGGTGGAGGGCACTGACTGAAGAGCATGCCCGAGACAGCTTTGAGAATCTTCTCTTCAGCGTGTGCCGCTTCCGGGAGCTCACTGGCACATATCCAACTAACATAACCGTAAGTCACGTCTTCCTGAAGAATGTTTCTTTAGTCCATTCAAGTTAGGCATGTATACCTTAGTTACCCAGAAGCCAGAAGAGCCTAAATGAATGTTGGATTTTGTTCTCTCTCTTTTTAGGTTGTGAGCTATGATTTCAAAGAGGATAGATTTGCGGGTCTACACCGATCTGCTCTTAGGTTCCCGGAGTCGAGGTTCTTCTATTGGGGCACACCGGCTTCATCTACTGCAAGAGAAGCCGCTCTCAAAGGAGAGGCTCTCGTGCGTCAACAGTTTCAAGAAGATCCTTATGGTTGTCGAGGTTCATTGCACCGGAAAAAGCTAGGGCGGGACCCTTTTCATCGGTCCATCCCATACCCTAATGGTTGCCCTGAAATTGAAGGTTTGTTCCGGTACTGTGGAACAGCCCTTTACTCCGGTTCACTTCCTTGGATATAGTTTCTTTTAGGCCCATAATGTAATGTGTGTCAACATGTGGAATAGAAGGGAAAAAAGAAGATAAATTATCCAACTCAAAAGGGTATGGTATGAGCTATGATGGCACCAATTGTGAACTGAAGAAGTCGTGTTTTCTTTCAGTTTACGAGTTTACGGAATGATTATACGAAAGCTGAAACGTTTGAGAGCTATTGGCCTTTATTAAGAGTCCATGGTTGCAGTTCCATACATCTACGTGGTATAACGTTGCTTGAGCACTCATTATCTTTCCCATTACAGATTTTATTGTAACAGACTCTATTGTAGAACATTAAGCTGACTCTCCGCGAGTGAGCTTCTTCCCGGTGATGCTAACCCGTGTTCCTTAAAAAGGGGCAGTTCAAAGCAGGCTCTCCAAGGGAAGAAGTGTCCATTGTCGCGCCCTTGATAAGTCCTCCCAGCAGTTCTCCTCGGTCGTAGAAGAATTCTACCTTGATGATTTTCTTGTTTTCATCCATCTGGTTCAGACATAAGAAAATTTCAATTCATTTCATACTATCAAAGTGAACAATGGAAGACATCGGATCTACCTTAAATATGGCCATTCCGTATAGCTCGACCATCTCCCCGGTTGGAGCATGCCCCTTAAAGGGGCCCTCCATGAAGCCCCAGTGCCGGAACTTGTAGACTATATCGGGAGGCCCTGAGTAGACTTCAAGAATCTCCAGAGCAAAACTGCGGGGAAAGGCAGTGGTGAATGCCTGATGGGCCGAGTCGACTGTCTCGTCGGCAGGGTTATAACACCGGAACTTCTCAGGCAGGGAAGTCTGCAGCAGCGAGTTGTATCCTCCCCCGAGCTTCCACTTTTCTTCCAGAGTCAGAGCTTTTCTCCCTGTATAAGATCACGGAAAGGTCTGTACATATGAATGATGATAATTAATCGATCCTGGTCTCGATTAATTTGTTTTTCTTCTACGCACCGTTGAGGCTGAAAGTGTATTTCTCGGGATCGATTGACTTGTAATCTTTGCGATCGACTTTGTGGAACATCTCCATCTCCCATGTCTTGATGAGGTTCTGCACTTCTTCCCCAAGAGATCCCGGAGGCCATATCTGAATACAACAGATATTTAACTATCGCATATTAAATCATCAGAACTCTATCAATACAATTTATGGACGAATAGAAGTTATGATATTATCACCGAACGAAGCCATCAGACAACGATGATAATCGTTTATTATGATAGCAGAAGACGAGAAACAGAACTTCCACTGATTCAGGTCGAACTTCACTAGATATTAATCTATCTGTCGATGTTCATTCAGCGAGCCTTGGCATATTCATCATTTTCCTTCAAGGGGATCTTCATAAAATCTTAAAGGAAATATAGTAACCAAAAACACTGAACAAACATAGAAGATCTGTCAAAGAGATTGAGAGACCTTAGTTCTGCCTTGTTCGAAGAGCTTGTTCTCGACGTCGTAGTTAGGATACGAACTGAACCGCCACCGGGTGTTCTGTTCTCCATCTCCATGCAAGTAGGATCGGTACTTGTCCTGAGGAAAAGCTTCAGGAGATGCCATAATTATTTCACGACACAACCCGCAGTGATTGATTTCGTTTCTCCGATTTATAGGATCGAAAGGTTTAGGTATGAAATAGTGTCATATATCTTTCTACGTCAACCACTCGATTGATGATGATAATGTATCCATTTTGCATAGTCATAGAGGTCCTTGGCAGTTTCCCCTTACCTTTTTCATGTTTGGATGTGTGTAAAATACTCGCCGAGCCTATAAGCGATTGGATCCATCTCCAACTCAAAAGTTCGAGCTTCTAAAACCCAATCTCTTATAAACTCGTGTATTTCTCTTTAATTTTTCCGTGTGGGATGATTTTTCTCGACACATGCCCTCACGTGACACACCTACACGTGCCACGTGAACACTTATCTTGAGACGAGCTCTTCTCTCTTTTGGATTCGAGCCTTAACTACCTTAAGGTGGGCTTCTTCTTCTACACTCGGGGAGGGGGGTCAAACCAACTACGAGCCGAGTTTCTACTTTCGGACTCGGACTTCACTAGTCACCACACTCGGGCCTGGCGTAGTGTGAGTCTCCACACGGGCATGCGGAAGCCTAATCCGCTAAACTTATAAGCATTGGGTTCATCTCCAACCCAAAAAGCTCAAACTTCTATGTTGCGGTACGCAATCTCTCATAAACTTGTGGATATCTCTTTAATTTTTCGGTGTGAAATAATCTCTCTCAACAATGGGCTTTCGGGGTTGGAGCAAACAACGTTATCAAATTTGACTTTTCCTTGATCAATATGGTTGAAGATCATAAAAGAGAGTGTAATGTAGTGTCGCACGCCCTCACTTGTTGACCTAGAGATCGCAAATTCGATACTTAGTGAGATTATCTGTTTCCCTTTATTAGTTATTTAAAATTTTCTTTTTATTATATTAGACCTTGAGCCTCCTTTGTAACCGAAAAAAAATATGGTTGAAGATCATGTACATATAACATAACTAAATGCAATGCGAGATATTAGAACCGGATGTGCATTTTTTGAGATACGATGTTTAGGCTCAAGGTCGATCATTTCCGTATTGTGTCCCTGGAAGAGAAAAAAAACTCCATTGCAGGATCACTCCCGATGATTTCCAGCACATTTCCAAGACGAACTTGGGCAAGTGCTAGGTAACTGCAAGCCTACTTTAATTTACTAATCAGTCTTGTTTTCATTTTTTGAACAAAGAAGTAGAGGGAGAGTTGGGGGGTAGGCGTGGAGATGGAGAGGGAGAATGGTCAGAGGTCGCCGACGACAAGCCACGCAACCCCCTCAACTCCAATTGATGGTTGGTTCACTCTTTTTTTTTTTTGTTAATTTTAATTTTTTTTATTTTCTAAAAAAAATTAATTACTTGGTCAAAGTTGAACAAATGAGAATTTGGGGCCTTAGGTAAAGATAACATGAAAAATTTTAAAATACTTAATTAATACATTACCCTATCAAACAAAATCAACTTAATTTATCAAGCACTTAAAAAAAACATTTTATTAGTCTTAAATTCTCAGCACTTAATAAATCGTTACATAAACACCATCTTAGTACATATAGGCTCTATGGCACACCCACTCGAGATTGATATGGCCTATGGGATTGGCGGATTGCTTGAGTAAACGTAATCAATGACATTGGGGATAAGACATATATTTAATTAAAGGCATCCAATCGATTAATTAGTGATGGACCCATTGCATGGACAAGATACATGTATATGTGCATAACATAAATTACGTGTTTTTTTTTTTCTGCTGAAGACTTTGCTAGTTAAGTAATGCATTCAGTATATACATATGTTGATGATTTTCCACAGCTCTGTATCAGGTAGATTGTTTTTCCGATGAATGAGTCTCTGTATCAGGTAGATTGTAATCAATAATTAATCACTACAAAATATTGTATATATCTTGATTTCTGCTCTTTTTTATTATTATTGCCATTCTTATTATTTGTTTAGTTATTAATAACAAGCCATACATCAAAGAGAGTTTAGTAATGGTACATATCTTCATTTGGTAATTAATAAGTATCAAATTCGATATTTGTTGTGGAATAATCCGTATGCCTTTATTAATTATTTAAATTTTTATTTATTTATTAGGTCATCAACCTCTTCTGTAATTTTTAAAAAAAAATCACAACCATATCAAGTTCAATTTGGTTTTGGCTAGGAGACTTGGTCAAAGACTACTTGGATTGTTGGACTGGTCAAAGACACCACTTGGATTATCGCTGTTTCGTCGTCAGTTGGTATGATAAGCTGAGACAGAAGCGTAACATTTTGTATTTGATGTGATAGCATTCCTACTTGTTTGGATCAAATTTTTGGAACATGGCACCATTCGCAAATTGGAACTTGATCGATAGTACAACCATTCAGATCGATCGATACTAGCTTTAAACAAATAGAACATATGTTCACCGAAAAAACAAATAGAACATATATACATGATTGTGACCATATACATGTACATATCTTTTCGTCATAGTGAGTACGTACATTTTATCACCATGATTAGGCTCCTATTGGTCATACCATGTTTTCATTCTCCGTTACCGTCCATGTTTTCAAAGCATCCCTTGAACATGCGCAACTTATAATGAGGAGTTCCATGCTTAATAACATAGGTTTCAATAGAATTTTGGTACATTATTACTCCCAATTAAAGCTAATATTGTCGTACAGATATAATACTTTGTTTCCCCCATAATCCATATGTAGCCTTATGAATGTTTTAACTGTCGTATTATACCATCAAAGAAAACAAAGAAAGAGATGGGGAATCCTATGGAGACTTGATCTTCGGCAATGGCTCATTAGATCATCCTTAAAAGCGGCCATTCTGTGTAGCTCGACCATCTTCCTAGTAGGAGCATCCTTAAGTTTGGGTCCCTCCACGAAGCCCCCAGTGCCGGAACTTGTAGACTACATTGAACAGCCCCGAGTAGACCTCGAGAATCTCCCGGGCAATACCGCGGCGGCCCAGGGTAATACGAATATTTCTCATGAAAGAGGAATCACCGAATGATAGTAGAACTTAATGATTCTTTCATCCAATCCGGAGGGGAGTCTCAAACTCTTGAGGGTTAATCCAATCCATGAAATGTTTTTGCCATGCCGATCACTTCATCTTCATAGCCTCTTGTACTCCGTCTATACGTTGCATATCAAAGAAGGTTTTTCACAGAATGATCGGCAAAATCTAATCTAACACGAACTTATGTGCATGTATCAACTTTCAGTTAATAGATAATGAATACAAAGTGCCTTAAGTGCTAAAAAAGTCTTGTATGCAATGGTGGTATAATATAGCAATGCCACAAGCAAATAAGGATTTGTCATCTTGATTTTTAGTATGTAAAAAAAAAAATCTATTTTTGACAAAAATAATTCATTGTTGGCAAAAAAAATATTTTTTATGTGTCTTGTGGCATAATCTTACGTGATACCACCGTTGCATATAAGACCTTCTCATGCATGCTAGTTGTAATTGTAACCGAAAAAAAAATAATAAAGAAAATATGCCGTACTAGTCCAAGGAGGCCTCATTATGAATTTTACAAAATTACAGATTCACAACAGTCGAAGAACGAAATTACAGAGATCACATCCAAATGAAGCTCATTTATAAGGCAACGAGTTTTTAAATTTCTAAAACATTGGCTATTCTTTTTAGTTAAAAAAGAGAGAGTAAAATTGGCTAATTTTTTTCGGTGTGTACCATTGTATGAGGAAGCCCATTGCTCTGATTATTTCAGTTCGAGCCAGATCGGCCCACTAAGAGGTAAAATTAGTTAGAGATCCTTTTTTTTTTTCATTAATCTTCATAAGCAAATTCTCATATGAATTTTTTTTTTACTGCCGGCATCGAAAGAATTGGTCAAACTTCTTTTCTTTGATATGCCTACCCAATCCTGGATAATTTTTGGAGTCAAGATTAGGTTACGACATGAATCTTAATCGAATCTAATAGAAAGTCACACAAATGTAGGAGCGCCTTAATTTGTAGACGAGTCAGTTTAAAAAACGAAGATCTTGTCCAAGCAAAACCAAATCCACACTTAATGGCCATTACTCAACCTGCAGAAAAGATAGAAGGAGATGGTTGCCCTAAAGGTAAAGCAATTTATGGCAAATTTATATGGTTGTTTTTCCTGAATTCGGGGCATGTCTTCCCTGCTTCTCCATTGGAAATTAGTCTCACAGTTATTCATGACGTTAATTATTGGCATAATCATGTCGAGCGCAAGTTCGACTGGATCTTCATACTAGTCTGCTACGCAAGGGCTTTTATGTTCATATATTTTGATTAATATTTTGTACAATATACTTTTAGAAATTATATAATGAATTGATGGCTTATAGTAAATTCATTCCATTGATCAAGATTCAAGGAACGTAAATTCATTGGATGAGATTTGGGAAATGTAAAATCGACAGTTAAATAATTATTTGAAATTAATTTATATAAATATCAGTAAAGGACGGGAAGGAGCAATCAATCACGAACTGAGGAGTTGCTCGAGAAGCCTACGTACAAACTCCTCATCACATGAACGGATTGCTTCCATGAGAGGAGTTTGAATCAATATGTATAGATAGATTGACGGAGCCATCTGAATCTTCGAGCAGGTTAATAATTGCAGGGGGCATGGTAAAAGACTAGTACAGAAATGATCCATTCACCGAGAGTATAAGATATACTCAGATTGAAAGTATATTGTCTTTTTTTTAGTCTAGACCCACCTATTCGAAAGCTTAATGAGCTTTAACTAATTTAGTTTTGAATTAGAATGGCCTACTAAGGGATAAAATTCTTATAACATAGATTTTCTTTAATTATAAGATTCGAACTCACCTTATTTAAGGGGAATATTGGTTGAACCACTTAAATCAATATACGTTGGTGGATCGAGAGTATATGAACTCTATAAACCACGAGTAAAAAATTGAATTTTCCTCCGAACCTAAGAGGTCGATTTATCTTCTATATGGTATGTATAGGTATGGTGAATATGTACATAACTATAATTGATTAGTTGTCAACGATTACTTCTTGTGTACAATTCAAAATTCCATAATGATATATAGCTTTCATTTATCTTAATGGAGCCCGCAAAACTTCAGAAGCTAATACAGTGGGAAACTTTAATTTAATTTGTAATTAGGTGATAACAAGCGCGTTACATGGAATATTTAACGATAAATAATATTTAAAATTAAATACATTATATGAATTCTTATCCAAGAAAAGTAGATTGTGAATTAAAAGTGCTTCACTTAAAAATTAAATGAATTAGTGGAGAATGACTGTTACTCATGAAGGAGCAAAATTTTGATATCCTAAGAACGGATTTTATATCCTATACTGAAATCACATGATCGAAGATAAATATCTTAGGAAAATAAAGCATTAGAAATTATACAATTTGAAGTTGAAAAATAATTTTTATGTCGGAAAAGAAGAAATATACGTGCGAAGTATAAGAAAACGTAAAATCTTAAATAATTATTTTTAAAAGGCAAATAAGTGGAAAAGATAGTTATCTAAGATACTTACTCGAATAAAATAATTATATTTCTTACGATAATGAAAACGATTATATATTGCATTATAATTATTTTTTCTATAAATATTCTATTTAGCTCAATTTTCAACCATTCGCACAATCGGGATAGCCACCTAACAAAAACTACATGCCACATGGCAATCACAACTATTCCACCGAATAATAAACTCTTCAAACTAATGCATGAGCAGTGCCAATGATTGTATGAATAGATTTAATGAAGCAAATGAAAACCTAATGAATGTGAAAAAAAAAATACTGAATGTGAAAAAAAAGTTACTGAACATGAAAAAAGAGTTATCCTACGCCTTCAGAAATTATTCATCAACAAATATGTTATAAGCCTCATAGAAAACGAAGAGTTTTGCTTCTTTGTGCAAAACGGCAAAATATATATACATAATTATTCTCTTAAGAATTAATTAAAAATTCCCTATCTATAAAATATTGCACCCTAATTATACTTACGTAACATTACAATATAAATCATTGCAGATTCCAAATGCGCTTGTTAGACTATAATTCTACTAATATGCCCTATCGAGGAATACATTCCGATGTATATTCTACTTCCTCTAATTTAACCAATATGTTCAAGTTGAGAATATATTCCATTTTGTATTCTAATTTGCCTAATTATATTTCTTAATAAATATATAAACGTTTTCTTTAATATAAATTATGACGTGATATCGCGAGAGAGCTCCGTTTAGATTTTTGATTATGTGATGGTGTGAGATGTTTGGTTTCGCAGTTAAAATCACAAAAAATTTTAACTTTAACTTTAACTCAACACACTACATAATAAAAATATACATTTTCCAAGTAAAAAATTTTAATTTTAACTTTAACTCAACACACTAGACAATCATTTGTCATTTTCCACAATCAAAATCAAAGTTACTTTAATTCTGAAACCAAATGCGCCAATATATTTCTTTTCCTACGAGACATCGAAATGTGACATCTACGCCTTTTCTCGGGATTTTTTTTATTAGAAGTAAATTGCCCTTCCTAGATGCCAGTTGAAATCGGACAACTATAGATGTGCATAAACATGTCCCCATTGGACATATAAATAAACCAAGGCCTACTCTCGTTTCAATCTCATTGCCCTTTTCTCTCACAAAATTTGTTTACCCTCTTGGTCTCATTACCTTTCTCCAAATTGTATTTACATTACTATGGAAAGCCGACAGGTTCCTATCAGCAAGGCCGAAGGGGAATCCTCGGTTGTCTCCGATAATAAGCAGAGGTGGGACTTGGCAAGGGTACATAAATTCCACATATAACTCACTTTCCCCCTTCGTGATTTTGTTATCGATTGCTTCTCTAAGATGTCGTAAGGAGATTATTACCAATTTATCTAGTGATCGACGGGCTTCATGCACGAGACAAATTACTATACGTGTTCTGATGACTTCCTTGTCGTGTTCTTGTTCGCAGGCTCATGCGGCCATGCAATCTTATAGTCTAAGGACTCGTATAAATGCGGTGAGTACAGTTAAGATCACAAGAGTGTCTTATTTCTGGGTTTTCCTATTCTATAGAGAAAGAAAAATAGGAAAGCGAAAGACGAGCTTCGATTCGCATTTATTTTCTTTGATCGAAACATGAAAACTGGTTCTATTTGCAGGAAACCGATATAGAGAACTAAGAATTGTGTGAAATAATGCAAGGAAAAATGCGAGGGACGAGGGAGAGTCGAGCACCAGAGCTGCTGAACGTTCTCTGCCGAAGCAAACTTCATCTCTCCCTTGAATGATTTTCCTTTTTATTCTTTTTTCTTTAATGGGAAACCAAAAAAAAAAAAGAATTCTTATTTTACCTTAAACTAGAAATTCACCTTAAAATTTGTTCCAAAGAAGACAAATTCTGTTGCTTATTGGAATTTAATTTCAGTGCAAATTTAATTTTTGGTCTATAATTATTAATTGCCCTGCCTCTTTTTGCTTAATTTCATCAGTCAAAAATAAAATCTTGACCATGAAAATATTTATTATTGTTATTTACTTTTATATTTGCAGGTGCTATTAATTAGCTAACGCATCAAGACAGACAAACATTGTGAGAAAACATTCAATTAATGTTCATAATGATGTCACACGTCATCAACCAAGGCTTACAAAGCAAGAGATCCAAAATTAAACACCGAAGCTGAAAAATCAAAATGAAGAATTCCGATAAAGTAAGAAAGAAAAGGGGCCAATGTTTTTAGGCTAGTTTGATCTTGCGCTAACACTAACCGCAGTAATCGACGATTAGTATTCCTATACTAGCAGCGCTTCTTTGGGGCTTGTGAATAGGTATGTTAACTGGTTGGTTGATTCATTCAAATTGTCTATTTATCGGTACCTAGTGAGAACATAGTCCATTCAACTTCTCGATCTTGCCATGCGAGGAGACCTTGTCACCGGTGGTGCAGGATAAGGAGCTTGCTAGACTGGGATCTTGTCGAACTGGTTCGAGTTCGGCTTCTTGATTGCTTTGTGGTCCTTCTCATCCATCTCCAACGAGCTGTTCCTATCACCATCGGAGGCCTTCCTGGGCTCGCCCTTGTTTTTGCGGTAGATGGCATACAGAATCAGCTGCACTGTCCCAAGCCCACTCCCGAACCCATTGGGCACCTGCAAATTGGCAAGCCCAACCCATGAAAAATCACCGTAAGCAATGAAAAAATCGAATGTCCCAATGCATCAAGAATGTGACCCGAGCCAAACCAATTGGCTCGGTCGGAGGGCTCTCCCCTAACACTGATCGATTTAGCTTGACCTCAAGTAACTGAAAACCACGCAGGATTATTGTGGAAGATACATGTATGAGTGGGCCTAGTTCGGCTCGAGTTTGGTTTTCAGCTAATACTAGAATAATTTCTTAAGAATCGAACCTCAATGATGCAGTTTTATAAATACTAAGAAGTGCATCAGAATAATGAGATAAATGTTCGCAACATGTACTTACAGCAACAAAAGGATCACGACCGAGCAGACCGTAGATGAACCACGAAGTGCCGCACAAGAACACGAACAATGATAGGAAGAAGGGCATGAACTCCACGCTCTTTGTTCTAATTACCAATCTCTGCATAAAAATGTTAATCCGACTTGAGTTTGACAGTAAAATCAGAATTTACCCTGGAAAATTCATGTAAAATGTTAAATAGTGCCAAAAGATAATGGTCGGTCGAGAAAAGGGGCATCTTTCTTATTACCATGATCGAAAGAGGCGACGCGTACATGATGATTGAGAATATGGTGGCGGCAAAGCCGCAGAAGAGCTTCCTCTTGTTGCCGTGGAGGGCAAAGAGGGAGATAAAGGCCACGGCCGAGAAAACTGCGATAACGAACGTGAGGAGCCCGAGAATCTTCGCCTTCTCCCTCTTGGGAGCGAATATCAGGAAGACCAGCACGTAGATGGACTCGATCGCCGCACCGGTCCCATTGATGGTTGACACCAAGAGGTTGTTCGGCGACACAAAAGGAAGCCCGTACCTGCACACACCAACCGAACGAGTTGCGGGAAGCACCAGCCCATCAATAAACACAAAAGCACATATACGATCTTGGTTTTCTACATTTTTCTGCCGCGATCCCAATACTTATACCTGGTTTAAGATTTGAAACTTTAATGACTTACCAAGCCGAGAGGAGGCAGTTGAGCAGAGTCATGACGTAGGGAATGCCGGAGAAATCCTCAGTGGACCGCCTACTTAATATCCTCTTGAATGTGATCCTTTCCAATTCAAAAACCGCAAAACATTCAGCAGAAATCATTAACCTTAAAATGAAAATAAAAATGGTAACTTTTGCATTATACGAACGAACTGTATTATGCTAGGAATCCGACGACGCCGGAGCACAAAACGAGTTTTCTTAGAGGAAAAGATTTTCGGTTTCTGGTCATGAAAGAGAGATTCTAGCCCGCCAACACTACGGGAGTCTCGGTTGGTTTTGGTTAAAGAAACCCATCAAGAACTGATCTTTATACGTCAACCTCGACTGAGAGAGAAAGAGAACTTACGTTGGAGCCAGGAAGAGAAACAGGGCAGTTGCATTTCCTGCATAAATGATTCAGAAAACAGAGCAGTCAGATTTCTTGAACTGTAAGGGCAGAAGCGATGGGAACAAGAAGAAGGAAAGACGTTGCCAATCCACCGAAAATGCCGAAGAAGAAATGCAGGACGTCCATGGCTGCTCCTTCTTCTTCTTCTTCTTGGAATGGAAGAGATGGGTGAGGGTAGAGTGAAGAGGGGGATATTAAGCGGTGCAGTGCAGCAACCAGACGGGGTTTATATAGAACAGGCGAAGCAGAGCATGTACGATCAAAGAAAGCTATAAAACAATTTTGCCTCTTCTATTTCTCTCTCTCTCTAGAAATTAAAAAAATTAAAAAAATTGAGGAAATTTAATAATAAAAAAATTGAAGCTTGAATGGATTTTTATTTTTATTTTTTTATTTTTTTTTATTTTTATGGACCTTATATCCTCTCTCTTTCTCTGTCTCTAGGCTGTGTTCTATGTCTGTGTGGGATGGTCTGATAGGATGGGTTCAGTGGCGGGGAATTGGCAGGGAGCATGGCACTTGCACTGCTGGTTACCCTGCAGCAATGGCGCGTCCTCCAAAAAATATAAAATCGAGCAAGCATAACATATGATATCATCCACCTCTTGGAATCCAATTTCTGATAGGAGAAATACCACGCTTTATGTTTCTATAGCTTTGTCGTCTGTGTGAACAGATTCTTGGACGATCTCGTTTCGTCATATAATGTGAGAAAGCAACCGACTGAAATGTGCAACAACCGGGAAATGAGCGTTAACCGACTGAGGAATATATATTGCCATAATTATCTATAACTAACTGCAGCAATTTAATTCACCACGTCATTTCGAGATAGGACCAACGGAAAGTCAGAACAAGGTAGCTCTTATTATCCGGCGAGGCTATTGAATAAAGATCATCGGTGACATTTATGCAGTCCGAGACGAGAGAGCGGGAGGAAGAGAGGAGATTAATTAATTAATTAATTGAGGTTCTTGTAAAGTAGTTTCAAATAAGGTTATGGTATTGATCAAGTTCACGCATTATGTACTTTGACTGAGGTAGTTAAGGTGTAAGAAGAGATCGAGGGACAGTGTGTCTCGGCTCCTGTTCTGGAAGATAAACACTAAACGAGAACTATGCACTCGATCAGTTCATATACTAATTATTTTTCCCCCCGCAGTTAGTTGATTGTTCGAGTTCGACCAGGTGCGTTTTGTCCTCCGTAAAACTAACTTATCTATCTATTATAGGTAATTAAAATGGTTTCATGCGGGTTCTTACCACGAGAGGCCTCCATTCTTTTGGCAAAATCTGACACGTAAGATTTGCGGTAATTCTACGGGATTTTGGTCGACCGTCCTTTCATTTTCTTGAACTAATGCGTACGATATATAAACATAAATAAATATGAGAATGTTTAATGCATGTACGTACCCTTTATCATGATTGAGAAATATATTTACAAAAAGTTAATTACTATTGAAAAAAAAAAAGAAAGAATGCTCGAGCTTGGATTGGTTAAATTATGTTACAGTCTCTTGCCATGATTAATAAACTTTGAATACATGGAGAAGACTTTGAGTGATCTTCCACCGTTTCCTCGCTATGATTAATAAATTAATCCTTATCTAGAAAATGAAATCAAAGCAAATTTCTGGCATCTTAGCTTATTGCATATTGACAAAATATCGATCAGTCATACATACCGAGAAGTACATTATATCTTCATACATTATTTTAGCTTCTGATATTTAATCAAAATTAATAAGATTTCGAACATTTCAACTCTTTCCCAAAAAAAAATAAAAAAAAAAAAAAATAAAAAGTCCCAAAACTGCCAAATCAACCGTATAATATCATTCATATAACGGGGATCCGGAAGGTAACGTTTGATCAGTTACAGCCATGGCCTAAGCTTGGGGTCACGAGAAACACACACCCCTTTTCCACAGTCTATCTTACGTATATAATATAACAAAACAACCTGAAAATACTTACATTTACAAGAAGACAAAAAATGAATAAATGAAAAAATAAAATAAAGAGAGGTAAGTAGTAAATCAGTCAACTTGCAAAGCAGAACAAGAGGAATTCATATATGTGTGTATCATTTCTATTCTGAAAAAGAAAGCCCATTTTCGTGTTTTAGCTAAAAGATATTTGTGAGATCTCCTATGGTTATGGAGTGGAATTTAACACCACTTTACAATTCCATCAATTCAACAATATAATCATTAATTTTTTTTTATCTTTTTCTTTAATATAATAATAACTGCTTTAACATACTTTTTCGTAACATTATTATTACTAATTTTTTATTATTGAATTCTCCCGACTATTCATTATTTTTCCTTCAATTCAACAAAACAATCATTACCTTTTTATTTTTTTCATCAATTTAATAATAAATTTTCATACATGTTTTTTCTTAATCATCATTACAACCCCACTTAAATTTATATATAAATATTTGGAATAAAGTGGAGTTTAGCTCCACTTCATTACCAAACGCCATATTAGCAATCCAAATGACATTTTCGTTTACATCCAAAAAGAAAAGAAGAGAGAGAGAGAGAGTCCGTTAAGAATCAACGATAAGAGACTAACCTATATAAGAAAAATGTAAAAAGAATTATAGATTTATAAAATAATTAGGGTGTTAGTTTGAGTTTTTGAGTTGAAAGCCCAGTGGCTTAGAAAGAATTACACTTTCGTGTGAGTTTTTGCTTGTCTTAGTTTCAAGATAGTCAAACTGTGCATCTCATATTAGTTAGGCCCAAGTATAAAACTTACGGTCAGTTCAGTCCAAGTACAGAGAGAATGTTTGCCTCATAGTCAATCATCCCTCCTCCTCTCGCATGAATGTGGTAAAAGAAGCCTATCTCATAGTTATAAAATTCCAGCACGAATTTGGAAGCCAAAGCAAAATGTTACCATGTGAACATATTAGCTCAAACTTTTACATTAAAGATGAGCTCAATAACTTATAATCAAGTAAAAATTTTACAATGTCTTTTATCTTTTGGTAAAAAAAGTGTCTTCGGTTCCCTTTTTTTTAACCAAATAATGTGTAGGACACCCCCCCAAAAAAAAAGAAAAAGCAACGGGTCATTTCCCCTATTAGCAACATAAATTACATTGTATATCCCAAATAGTTCATTGGCGCTATATTTATAAAAATAAAAATGTAAAAGCATATCATGTAGGCTTTTCAACATGTAAATATGTAGTAATTACATTAAACTAGATGGAACGTTGGAGTAATTATAAGATCAATATTAACTGAGTTGTTAATCTTCTCTCTGTTTTTTTTTTCGAATATGGAAGATGAGGAATGTAATTATAACTAATCTTTTAGCGTTTGATTTAGATAAAAAAATCGCTTATATAAACTAAAATTTCCAAAATATGATACTATTTTTGCTCGAAATCTGAAGACACGATTTTTTTCATAGAATCATTTCCCTCAGAATTTATGCATTGCACGCCAAATTTTTCTATTCAATTCCCGCCAAAAGAAGGTTATGGCCTCATGCTGGAACTAGGAAGAGGAAGAGGTGGGTTCGATCAAATCCGTTAACATTAATATATGCTACAAAAATCATTTCTTACTTTAATTATTTTATTTTTTTCAGACTAGCCTTATCATTTTTTGGATTTTTTTAATTAAAATATTCGTTTGCATCCCTGAAAATGTCCCGACGCTCGTCAATTTTCTGGTCTTATCACTATGTTATATGATCATCGAGGAAAAAAACAACAGTTTTAATCGGGAATTCTAAACTCGCGAGTATTCGATAGAAAGGGATCATGAGCGATTACTATTTGAAGAAGAGCAAATACGATAATTAAAGTCTAAAATTGTAAAGGAAATAGAGTAAATAAATAAAAAAACTAATCCGAAAATACTAATAAAGAGATTAACTGTTTATTTGGATTACGGGTTATTGAATAGTTATAATTATTTGTTTTCAACTACGTACATTATGACCCCATTAAATAAGTGACTTCAACAACCATGCCTCTCTACTTATTTCCCTTTGTCATCTTTCTAAAACAAACTTCTTCCTTTGCTTTCTTAGGATGATCGGGGACCTTGCAAATGGTGGCCTACCTACATCTGTTGTAGCCTTAGGAGTATGCAACCATAGTTCGCACGAGGGCAGTCGAGGTTCCTTTCCCAAGCTCCACGTTAAATTCTTGTCTCGACCTCTCATTTAGTCTTAATAAATCCGAATCACTTTCTGGACTTACTCAGCGTGATTGCGAAGTGGTACTCTGTTCAGAGTTCATTGGACCAATGAACTCGGGGACGGTACCCGGTGTACCTAGTGGGCCCGGGTCCGTTGAGCTTTGAGATATCCGCGACACATATCCTTGACCAATAAGGAAGGACCTTTTTCCGTGTTCCGATTCCCACATAAGGATATGTATAGCAGAGTTTCTATCGGAAAATGAACTTAACGGGCTGCTGCGGAACTGGAAGTGACTGAGATATTGGATCATGTGTGGCCCCACAGGGCATAAATGCGCGTCCCGATCGACGACTAGATTGAACAAGCAGCTGGTCATGTAATAAAGGAGGCGTTGTTTGATGGCTGACTTTGCAGGGAATTGGACTCTTAAGCACACTAAATACGAAATCACTGGTCGGGAGTGCACCAGAGAGCGTCGCCCTGGTCTGGCCGCAAAGAGGAGATAGAACCTGCATTCATTGTCCCTGGACTCGACAGGGACATGAGAGTTAATAACATGTATGTCTTTCGCAACTGCATCGCGATATGACTTATCAGGGCACAATGCATACGCAACACTTCGCCTGGAACGTGAAGTTTCATTTTCGCGGTCGGATTCAGTGCTATAATGTGCTGCTACATGAAAGACTGAATTCGTTGCCCTTTATCCCTTGTTCTTGGATTTTGAATCGAGGGTTCGTTGTCAGCATACATTCTGTTTGTGTACAAGTGAAACATGCGGTTCGTATTACATATACGCAAACCTATTGCAGCCTGAGGATAGGAAGAAGACAGTTTTATGAACCTTAAGGGGTCACTTCGCTTTCATGTAATTACTAGGCACCGTTTGGATTCCCTGTTCTATGGGCAATTCGAAATCAATAATTGGAAGGCATCGAAGAATTCATGTCCATGAATTCCCTCTATTCACTATTGGTCGATTCCAGTGAAAATGTTGCTGAAGCCATATAGCCAAACCCAAAACTGAGCTATCAATAAATGGCATCGACCTCGTGAAAGCCTATCAACTTCCCGAGCTACACTAGATATATATATGTACTGTAGGCCATGCTGGAAACCAGAAAAAACCTTTTGGCCTATAGCTTCGTTTTGAACTTGGCTTAACACGTCTCGATTGCAGATCTCCAACTTTACGGCCGCCATAAATTATTACAATGGATATTCCCATTTACATTAGCCTCTTCTGATCTGGAAAATCAATAATTGGCAATGGCCCCCGTCTCCAGAAAGAGCCACATGAGGCATAGACTAGACTGCCAGACTTTATTGACTTGTGCATTGGCCTTTCCTGTCTCGTGATTATAATCATAGTCATTGTTATTCTTCAATCTTCACTGTTATTCTTCTTCATTACCAGCGCCACTTTTGGTGCCAGGGATGACATTATTTCGTGGCTCATTCCCCAAGTTAATATCTGTATCTCGACACACAATGCTCATGCTTGGGCTTGCACCTGATCTGAACAGTCGATGCAGCCAAATATCGTAGAAAAGAACATCTACAGTTGCATGGCCATGTCAGCTCATCTTACCGCCGGGATGTCGCCTAACAAGGCCAAAGTGGCCAGCAGAGCATTAGTGGATTTGCCGGACAGATGTTTACTTCACTCAATTGAATTCTGAAATTCATCTTACAAAACAAGCGTCTCAAAACAGTTACTCAACCTTTCTGGTAACTCTCTCTTTTAGAGGAATTTCTTCCTCGAAGAACTGTCTTCCTGCTTCTGACAGTGACCATAACAAAGAAAGACGAGGCTGATTACATGGATTTGGAGGGTCCAAAAACCCATCTTCGTCTACCAATAATGTTAACAACAATGACAGCAAAAAAGAGAGCTCATCTGCTCGGATTTTGACTTGCATTGGCTTCATTCCTGAATTTGTTCTTACAAACCGAACGAAACTCCATATCGGGTTCTGCTTAGTAGTAGATTCCTTTCGTCAAGAATGTGACAGCAAATGGACCACAACAGGATAAGTTTTATCTTCGTGCGCTGCTGCCCAATCAAAAGAGTTGCAGAGTTTTTTTTGGCGCAAGTTACAGTTCAGCCGAGAACCGACCTCTGCAGAAAGTGCATCGATCGGAACTCAAGTCGAGATCAAACTGCGTGCCATGCCGAAGACCTCCCAGCTCAGTACATCTTCTCATTCTTTATGCGATTAATGATCTTTGAACTTTGACCAAACATTCATGTTTTTAATGTGCATCACGTGTGTTCGAATAGGATCATTTGACAGAATAGAAAACCTGCTGCTGGTATCATATTCATATAAAAAAGCTGTCTCGATGCATGAAAGAAGATCGACTGAGGCTCACAGGAATGTCAATGTTCCTACGGTTTACATCTGAACATTATTTCTCCAATTTGTTAATCTTTAATCCAGCCAAAGATAGAGTACGCTTTCGTGCTCCATTTGACATTCTACTTATTTTGTATTTCGTGTTCCTTTTTCCTTTTTCACCTGCTTGGCTTGGTAAAGGAATAAAAAGGGACGGATGAATAATAGATCACTGACATAGAATTTGTTTCCCACAAAAAATTCTTTTGTTATTAGTCATGGAGGTGCCCTGATCATTAGAGAATAAGCATAGTTTTTCTGTACTGTGTTTGCTTTTCCCATAATTTTTTTAGGAGTATATTCGGAAATTCAATGAGCCCTGACTAATCTAGTTAAGCTGCACTGATCTACTAAGAGGTAAAACTATATCAGCGTAAATTTTCTCTATTTACAAGATTCGGACTCGAGACCATTAATTAATAAATTAATTAAATTAATGAAAGGTCTGTTCTGTTCCAATCTCTTTCTTTTTTTCACTAGTGTTTGTAGGCCTGGGAGGTGCACGTAGTATATAATTTATTTATAAATATATATTTTATAATGGGATATTGAACCTATGTTCATAAAATATTAAATTGAATTCAATAAAATTGTTAACTTGGATGGATTTTATAACTATAAATATTTATATATAATATACAAAGTTTACTTTTTACTCTATATATTAAATTTATTTTATATAAAATAAGAAATTAAATTAAGTGATAATTGTTAGTTTGAATTTTATAGTTCTAAATATATCTTAATACCAAGTTTTTTTTTTCTATTCTTGAAACTTAAGACAACAAATACTATTCGAGCTGCCATTGACCCACGCTTATGTAATGCGTAAAAAATAGATTAATTTATTTACCTACTTAATTTCCAAAAAACTTACTTCAAAGATCGAAGGATTCAGCCATTTGATCATATCTGATAAAGTACTATCACATTACATGTAATTAATATTTAGTAGGAAATAAAATTGAATTATAAACATACATATTTATGTTTCATGCTGTTCAAATAAATTGACATTTCAAGGTGAATTAATATCTTTTTTTAGGAAAAGTAACATTTCAATAATCTTCGTCTAGAAAGCATTTGCCTGCTCAATCAATGAGCAGGCACCCCCTTCTCTCCGATCACATCTTGGATTTTTATTTTTTTCTAAAATTACTTTTTACTGTTTATTTTGTTTAATTTGATTGGACTCCTGCAGTTTCTTTTAAGTTTTAACCCATTTAATAAGGCCCTTAAAAATTTTAAAATAAAAAAGACCGTTCAACTTTTGACCGAAAGTCGACGGGGCACCATGCCATGAAAAAGTTCAAAATTTTGCATGGTAAAATTAAATTAAATTGATCTGTACTATCTCCGCAAAATAGTTCAAAAACCATATTGTGCGGTATAATATAAATCAAAAGAGATTGTTCTTGTTCTACTAGACTTCCTTTTTAAAAAAAAAAATCTAAAACACAATCCCAGGCCTCGAATGTCATAGAGAAAATCCAAAGCACTGCCACAACTTTCGTAAATATCCGACTTCAGAAGTCGGGGATTGCACATCATCGTGGGCTGTAAGGCAAACAAAATTAGTTATTATTTTCAAGATTAACAACCCTATCCTTAGTTCTAATTTTGATCAGCCAACCAACCAAAGAGAAATGATCTTTACAGGAGAGTTGGATTTGTATCACTGTACAAACTATGCATGACAGTTCAGGTTTAACTATTCAAAATATTAGACCGAGTAGAAGAATTAAACGAAAGGAGTAATCAACACAAATGAATAAACAGATATGCAGGCGTAGAGTGTGCATGCAAGCAAGCTGAAGAAAATGAGGATGTGTATGTATTAATTTCCTCATTCCCAATTTATCATGTGACCGAAACCTGAACCAATCATTTCATTTTTTTTTTCTCTCATGGCTAAAGTTGCAAACCAATAATTTCAAGCATGCAAATTTTTTTCTTCTGGTTTTTGTTCTTTAATAATTCAAATCCCAGTTTTGCTTGCTTTTCGGTTGAAATTTGTCTGTTTATTTAAGAAGTTACGTAAATGACCTGTCATTTTCTTTTCTTGGATCGCTTACGTAAAATCTGCAGGACTCACTTTTAAGCCGTCTATATACGTACACATACCAACCGGAACCGTAATAATTAGAGATGGAATAGAAAATTGACATCCTTCCACCCGGGAGAGGAACGCATACGTATACGTCATTAGCTTAACCGTTGCTTAATTACATTGATCAGGATATAAGTAGTATGTCTATTCAAAGTCGATGGACTTCCGTTTCTACTACATCATTCCTCATCTCGGGACCAAGCTAACCCCGGAACAGCTACCTAGTTAGCTGTTAGTTGTCCAGTCAAAGCTGCTTCACGTTTAGCATAACTTACAATTTCCCACCTTCCTACAGAACCGGCAAGCAAACCAGAAATATAATCCCTCCTCGTATGGTTCTAATAAAAAACCAGACCGTCGGCGGTTAAAATCCAAGATCACGGGGCGAGAAGGGGCAGAGACACCACGAGGCATCGCAGGTATAATCTTTGACCCTACAGAAAATTGGAGAACAAACTAAATTAATGAGGGGGGACAACTTATAGTTTAGTCAAGTTAAAACTAAAAGTCAATGGGGAACTCAATCGACTGATTATAAAGCCTGCAAAAGTGGCAGAATGAATGATCGAGTTGAAGCAAACCAAACACACGAGCCTCATACACTTTAACAGTACCGGCTGCACAATCCAGGGCCTCGAATGTCATATAGAGAATATAACCACTGCCTCACGGTTCATAATTTGGCTTCAGAAGTCGGGATTGCATATCAACGTGCACTGAGAGGCAAGAAAGATCATCAGTTATTATTCTTATGATTGGTGAGCCCAGCCTCAGTTTCAATTTTCACTAACCAGCCAAAAGAGATATCATCACAGTTGAACTGGGATTTGAATTGCTATGAGCAACTATGCATGTACAGTTAAGGTACAGCGATTAATGTTGGGCCCGAGTAGAATTAAACAAGCAATCAACACAAAAGAATGAAGTGAACAGATGCCAGCGCAGTGTGTAAAATAAAAATAAAACAAAAAAACATCAGCCGACAAGCCTGAGATAACCTGGTAGGCACGGCAATTAGCAACAGCAAGGTGAAGAAAATGGTTGTAGTGGACAGGGTCGATTTGGCCAGGTCGAGCCGGTTGAATTAGGTGGCCAACGGCATGAGAGAAGTCATCAACATCGAAGCCCTAGATTTTAAGCCAATCAGAACAAAGGGGAGGATGAGAAAATCCCTTTAGGAGGAGAACGAGCCACGAGAAAGAAGTGCTTGCATTCATTCACTGATTAGTTATATATTACTTACCTGGCTTTTCTTCAACTTAGCTGAGTAGGACTGCATCTCTTTGGGCGTCAACCCGGGGAAGATCGGGTGGTGGCAGTCGATTCATGAGAAAGTAATGAATAGGTCAGTGCACATACAACTAAAATTTGACCCTGGCTTACTAATGTGATGATCATCATGGCAGCTAGCGGAGCGGAATTCTTCTCTAATTTTACAGATCTAGAAATTAAGCTCGAGGAAGGAAGGCTGCGCTACGTATACACTGATTCGATATTTTGAGGTTATAACCGGTGCAAGAGCCGGACTTTGTTTTTCACTAAAGGAGGAGATATACCTAAGCTACATGAAAAACAGGTGACCATACCCTACTTTGCCATCGAATAAGTTTTCTATATTCCACCTGCAAACTACATATTATATATACTTCTAATCGGGAATGGAAGTGAATGAAAATTTGCAGCAGGAAAAGAATGAATCTTAGATTCGAGCGGGCACAAGCAGGCAGGCAGTCATTCAGTCGAATTAAAACAGAAGCAGCCATAATCAGCCAAACACATCATTGAATTATTGCTTGTAGAAACACGAAGCACAACTTTTGACCCAAAATATATCATTGGATTACATCTCGAATTTCCGTTTCCTTTCATCCAAATATCATCAGTTAAGTTATAGCAGCTCACTGATTGCCCAAGCTGGCATTTCTCCTCCTTCTTTAATCTTTGATGCAAGTTAAAATCAAGCTCTTGATCGGCACTGATACATCTGTATAGGCATATATGGTGCATTTTCTACTAGCTTATTATGATGGAGACAAGGAAGAAATTGAAAGCATCTGCAAAATTGGTGAGTGAAAATAGTTTGTGCAATCAATGATGATGAAGTTGAAGCTCAACAGTATTGATAGCTTATCAATGATTGGCAGGCACCGGTTTCGCTGAAGCAATGCTTTGAAGAAAGATCTGCCAGTCTTCGCTCCAAAGTTAGTTATCCCTAAGCCAAAGGTGTGTCTATTTGCTACTTCCCTCTCCCTCTCTCTCTTCGTGAGTAGATTCAGTTCCTAACACGGTAGCTCATTGTGAATTGCAGCCATACTTTCGTTATTCATATACACTCAGCCCAGATGTGTGGTTCGAGCCCACTGAGGTATAACTGCGATCGATTGTGTGCTTTTTCTTTGTTCGCACTTTGTTGAGAAGTAAAATGGGATAAATCTCACATCGAAAAAGAAAAGGAAAATACATGGGTTAATTTATGGCTTGGGTACCACCATTTATAAGCTTGAACTTTTAAGTGGATATGGGCTCGAGTCCGTATATTCCCAATGGAAATTTAATATGGTATCAGAACGGGTTACGCTTTCGCATTCTTATGCGCGTATGCGCATTGACTGTCCGAGTGCAGCCAAGAGTGCGCCTCGTGTTAGTGTCCCCCCTCGCCTGAGTATGGAAGATGAGCCCGGCTCGAGGTCAATTGATGAGGGCGGGTGTTTAAGGGCACGTGACAACGTGTTGGCAGAAATAGACCACACGTTGCACGTGACGGCGGGTGTTGAGAAGTAAAATGGGATAAATCCTACATCGGAAAAAATACATGGGTTAATATATGGCTTGGGTATCACTACTTATAAGCTTGAGCTTTTAAGTAGATATGGGCTCGAGTTCGTATAAACCCAATGAAAATTTAATACACTTTGTTTTGACCCTTGTACCTGTTATTCATTGTATCCTTGTACCTGTTATTCATTGTAGTTAGAAAGCAATGGTGAGTGCAGAAACTTTCCTATTTTCGGAAATTCTTTTGGTGGGAAATTAAATTACTGTTTGGGTTTTTCTTGTTGAGCTTTATTTGATTTCTCAATTCTCTTACAACAATGTTTATCTATGTTTTTACAGGTTTGGGAGGTGAAAGCCGCAGATTTAACTATTAGCCCTGTTCATCGTGCTGCAGTGGGCATTGTAGATTTGAGAAGGTTTGCTCATCTCAGTGATGCCCAGAATGTTATTGCTTTAATAACCGATGTGTATCTGCACTTTTCATGGTTTCTGCAGTCAGAGATCTATAACTTGTTGGGTTGCTTTGGATACTTTATAGTTTCATCAACTTTTATTTCTGGAAAAGGGTCTCTCTCAGCTTACCTCGTCTGCTTCGCTTCCGGGAAGACGAAGCGCCTGAGCAAGAAACCTCTTCAGAACAAGTGAGTAAACATTTTCCTTTTCTTGTCATTCAACTGAACAATCTGATGGATTGATTACTCATGTCCCTGAAGTGATAGATCATGGCGGAATGAGCTTGAATTTTGATCCCATACATAAAAACCTCATTTCCTCTTACTACAAGGAATAGATTGATGGCTTACAAGTCCCCTTCTTCCCTCACATACAGATTGCAGAACTGTATATTGCTCAAAAGCACACTCACAAGAATAATCAAGATGACGATGAAGAGGAATGAAAGGCAAGGCCCTCATTGTTCTAACTAGACATATAATAGTCTAAGTAAAGTTGCGTAAAAATATTTTAACCATGAAGAGTCTATGATAGATCCGAGCTTGCAGCCCCATGCCGCGCATTCAACGTGCCAGTTTATGCATGGCATCTCTTGAGTGATGTTGGACTCGGAATTAAAGATTGCCTCTACTTACTCATGTAGGTCGAATTTGTGCTGTCTTGATTACTACTGAGAAATATGGTCTGGTTCATGAGCTCCCTTATTTTCAGGAACAACCCCGAGCTCATGAAGTTTTTTCAGCTTGGAGAAGGCTCGTATTCAGTTGTCTGTACTTGAAACGGATCTCACTTTTCAAAGAGAAATTTGGGTTGCTTATCATAGTGGTCATTTTTGGTCTATGTTCCTCTTATGTTGAAGGGATGAGCCTGAAACACTGTTATATTGAACCATTTACTCATCTTATGAATTACAAGACGTTTTCTTGTGGCAAGTTATTAGAGGTATGAACTATAACTTTTATCTTAATTCATAGTGTGATACGATCCTCTTTTCGGGACGTACGAAAACAATTTGTTGATAAGAAGGTGGATAATGGAAGAACAAGGTACTACATATTATACTCAACATCATATGTGAGCAGATCTGAAAAATGAGATTGCTGATAGGTAATTTGGTAGACGGGGGACAATATTTTATCTGTAATCAATGTTCTATTATCATATATCATATAAGAGAGTTGTACAAAAAGAGGATCATATCACACTATGAGCGAATCAGACTTCATAAAGCATAGCAAACGACTCCAGCAATTCTGATTTGTCGGCTCTGCTCGATAAGGCCCGATTGACACTTCACAACGTGTCTTGTGCACTGCAATTCGCAACGTGATCTGTTCTCTCCTTTTTACGATACTCTCCGTCATTCAAAGAGAAAATGAGAGACATCACAAGAAATTGAAGCCAATTTTTTTTTCCATATAGCTAGACAGACTTCCCTGAGGTTGGGGAAGTGTCATAATAGATCTTCCCTGAGGTTGTTGGTAATTATACTTGTCCTTATCTCCCGAATTAAACTACTGTCACACCCTTTCCATCATCCTTTATGCTTTTGATGATGATGATGACGATCATGGCATCTGTTCGACACACTCAGTCATGCACATGCACTAACTCACACTAATTCCTACTACAACACTCGCAACTTAAGTCAAAATGACCAATCAAAAGATATATGAAGGGAAAACGAAACGTAAAAAACAATTCAACCCAAAAGACAACAGGGCCAATACCAGCATCATACATATAGTCAATCAATCCCCATAAACCAATCCCTAAGATCGATTAGATCAGTTTGCCGATAATACTATTCATCCAAGCACATACCAACATAGTCTGTTGCTTTACTTGATTAATTAAACAGGAGGTCTATTGTATATGCAAATTGTAATATAGTTATATGTTTTGTCTATCCACTTAAGAGGAGTCGAAGAGTGAAACAACTTTCAATTTCTTTCCATCCCACCAGACGCGATGAAAGATGTGGGTCGCAGGAGGAGTCTTCCAAAACCGTGCTCGCACCAACCTGTCCCCCAACTATTTTGTACAATGCCCCAAAAATTGTGCCCTAAAGAGGTAACCCCCAGGTCTCTCTCTTCCTTCCTTATCGGAGGCCCGACATATTCTCTTCCAACCCAGCCCGGCTCTAGTCTTGACTTTCTATCCCCCAACCAACATATGTCTTCCAACCCGAACATGCATAAGTGAGAAAAAGCTGCATTGGGGATTGATATATTAGGGATGGGATTGAGGATCAATGAAAAGTTTCCTAATCTTTCAGTTGGAGATTTTCTAGTTCCAAAGAAATTAAAAGTGTCGCGGAGAGTATATATTAGCAAGGTTTCTGTACTGTAAATGTTAACTAACTAACTAACTTATTCCAGCTCCTTCCAAGTGTCGGGAAAGATGGTACCTATTCTGAAAGAGGGGTCGACAACCTCTTCTGAAATGGCTGATCAATGGCTGCGTGCCAGATCCCTCTAGCAAACATGGAGAACATTCTTCCTTCCCTAGTAAAATTAATCAAAAGCATGCACCTGTAAAAAGATTATTATTATTAGTATTAAAATTATTCCATCTCATAATAAGATTACACTGAAAATCTTCTTTGAAGTAATCTTTTTTTCAATTGATTCGAATTGATATAATACTAAAAATAAATTGTATGTATTAATTAATGGGCTAAAAGTACAGATATTATTATCCGCTTTGTTTCAGTTTTCATGTGGGCATATTAATTAATGAACTGAACCCTATATGAGATATATAAATTATTTCATTATATATATTTTTCCCTATTGTATGTATGTATTGTTGTTTACGAGATAATTGAAGAAGTATTGCGATGAAAAAGAAACTATGAAGAATCAATGTGGATTTTGGTGCCTTTGATTTTGAAGTTTTTTTATATGATTAGATGCTCATCACGCACTACCCACAGGTACTACTTTTATATATGTATGTATACAGCCGCCTGCCGGAAGCTCTGGGAGGTTCATCAGATCACCATGGACGCTCAGACGGAAAAGGCGTTCCTGAAGCAGCCGCTCGAAGAAGTCGGGCAAGGGGAAGAGATCGGGAAAGGGAGGGAACAGCTATTGGAAGAGCATGGGGTTGGTTGGGATTCAAGACCCCCATAGAGGCTATTGAAGGTACTTATATCGACGAGAAGTGTCCGTTCACTTCACGGGCATTAGTGTTTCCGTTTGGGGTTGTATCCTTGGCTGCTGGTACTAATTGCCACGGTGCTAAAATGATGCGGACCATCATCTTATATATATGTGTCCCTTAATTTTGCGAAGTAGTACCAGATATATGAGAAGAGACACTCTCCAATATTGCTGCCCACATCTCACCATGCTCTGGTGTCAAAGAAGGGGACGACAATGTAACCATCATATCGGCCAATGCAAGCCATTGTCAAAGACACAATGATCAAGGTTCAATCAATGTGTTTAAAGTGATCTCAGCATCGATCTGGGACATCAGGTGGAGGCGGGAGAAGGTATTCTCACGGGAATGTGAGCTTTGTATATGCTGCAGTTCCTCGACTTTTGGTACTATTATAAAACGTTATATTCCTAACTAATTGAACAATCTGAATTTTGACTGATATATTTGTGATCGCTCTCATGAAATGACATTTTTGTCATGGAGATTTTGTAAAACAATATCATATTCATTATAGTTTGAAGAGCAAAAGAACATATATATATATATATATGTATGTATGTATATGTATATATATAATCTTATATGATCATGAAGACGATCAAAGATGATGCATTCACAACAATTAAAAAAAAAAAGGTCACGATTGACTTTTTTTGCAAACGGTTAGCAAAATGTCGCCAAAATTTTTGCCAATGTGCTTTAGGCGACGCTTCTCAAAGCATCGCCAAAGGTCTACCCTACTACGGCGCTTTGCAAATGCATCCCATAAACTTACCATATGGCGACGCTTTTAAAAGCATCACTGATAAATTTATAAAAAAAAATTAATTTTTAATTTTTTAACCAAATATTCTTAGGGCGACGCTTCAAAACGTCTGCCTAGATCACCTTATTCCGACGCTTTAAGAAGTGTCGGCAAAGGTCACATCGGACAGGGGTACCTTGCGCGACGCTTAGAAACCTTGCCCAAGGTATCCCTTGGCCGATCCTTTCATAAGCATCACCTAAGATCTACCATTGCTAACGCATTTTTAGCGTCGACCACTGACAAGAAGTTGTTCTCAGTAGCTTATTCAAAAGGGAGAGACATGTAAGAGTGGATGAGTATTGACAACAAGGTGACAACAAACTGTATGTAGGAGTGTGTGAATACTGAAAATAAACTGACAGTTAGTTTTACATCAAAAGAGAAAGGAAGAAATCGGAGTATCGATTCGATTTTGATTTCGATTGTCATTAAGTCTTCACAAGAACAAGTGAAATTGAGCTGGAGGTTTTGAATGGATTCGACACTGGAAATTTCTGTAGTATAAAACGTTCAATCAATATTTTATTTGTACAAAAGCGCTAGCTTTAGCTGAGTTGACTTGATGATTATTATTCAACCACTTCCAAGGCTTCGCAACAATTCAATGTCAATGATTGACTTCAATTCTCAGTGGAAGAACGAGTCTGATATAAAGCAAATCAGTCTGGAATCAAATGCTGGTCCATGCCCTTGAGATTGTACCGGTTCACGTCATACACTCCACATCGATTGAATTATATCTATGTGTCGAGCAGCACTTATTCCTTACCATTCACATGATGACAGTCCTAACTGGGAAAAGATAAATCTTAAAGTTCTGGAATACCTCATCTTCGAGATGATATGCCTTCCAACGTCGATGTTTTAGTTTCTTTCACTGAATGATTGCTGCCAGATGGTTATGAACTTAGAATTTGAGTAATGTATTGGCATGTAAGCAATCCAAACTATCTGCGGGAAAAAGTAAATATTTTCATTGCAGTAGTTGGCATGCTTCTGTTCTCCTGAAATGATCACTAGAAGAAGATATGTTTATATCAGATGGAGATGGAGGAGCAAGTCATGGGATGGAAACGGCGTCGAAAAGATCAATAGATGATCATACAGGAAACTAACTGCAAACAAGTTTCAGATCCGCTTCTTCACAGGAATTTGGAAGGGATTAAATTTCAGCAAAGGAAGATGAATCACAGGGACTGGAAATGCTATCTTGCACCATCAATGACTGACAGCGTTCGAACTTGGACAACTAAATAAAAGAAATGCTCGAGGCGGCCAAGTAAAACAGGAAGCAATAAATAGATGTAAATTTCAGTATTTACAAGATGGAATCAGAGTGCTATATCGCCTAATTTCGGAAATGAATTATGGTTTCCCTAGCAAAATAGAGCAAGAGATGTCGTTAGGAGTAATGCGCGAGCTATTAGTCCTTTTCCTAAGAACTATTTCCCCAGAGGTGCTATACTTCGCAAAGCCCTATTTCTCCCAAGTCATCGTGCACGACTTTCAAGTACTTATCAAGAAAACTCAAAGTTCTATAGATTTCCCTTCTATTCTCGTGGTTTGTATCCCTTGCAACGAACTCGTGGACCTTATCACCAACTTGAATTAAGCTGCAACCTGGAACTTTTTCCATTCCTTTCTCTCTCATTGCTGCCCGATAAATCGATCCATCCACACTTTGACCCACCAGTGCTTTCAGATTTGAAATCAATGTCAGATAGCTCGGGTTTGAAGGCTCCTGCTCCATGATTTTTTGGATCACGGTATCCAAAATATCCTTACTTCCATGAAACTTGCAACAAGATAATAAAGTCCCCCAAATGACAGAATTAGGCTGCAAATGCATCTTCTCTATGAACTCAATGGCCTCCTGCAACTTCCCCGCTCTCCCCAAAAGATCGACCATGGACCCGTAATGCTCAATTCGAGGCTCGATACCGAATTTACTCACCATTTCTGAAAATACTCTTTTGCCATCCTCCACCAACCCTCCATGAGTACAAGCAGTCAGAACGGCAATAAAAAGGACATCATCAGGTCTAAACCCTTCTGAGCACATCCTGTCATACAGATCTAGGGCTTCAGCACATTTGCCGTTATAAGCTAGACCAGATATCATGGTCGTCCATGTGATCACACATCTCGTAGACATGTCATCAAAAGCTAATTTTGCATTTCCTAGATCACCACATTTTGCAAACATGTCAATCAAGGCATTGCCCAGAGATAGAGACATCTCAAGCTTGTGTTTCTTGATATAGGAGTCAATCCACTTCCCCTGCTCAAGAGAACCCAAGTGGGAACAAGCGGAGAGCGCACTAATGAGAGTGGTGTGATCAGGCTTACAGGCATTGTCAATTAACATTCGATGGAACAATGCCAGGGCTTGATCAAATTGGTGGTTATGGACGTAACCTGTGATCATGGCATTCCAAGAAACTGTGTTTTTTCTGGGCATCTGATCAAAAAGGGCTTCTGCTGACTTGAGGTCTCCAATCACAGTATACCCAGAAATCATGGCTGTCCAGGATACCACCGTCTTCTCAGGCATTTTAGCAAAAGTACACATAGCAGCCTTCATATCGCCGACCCTCACAAACCCGGATATCATGCAATTCCAAGATACATCATTTTTATTCGGCATATTATCAAACATGGATGAAGCTAACTCCATCTTTCCCACTTTTGAGTGGCCCGATATCATTGTATTCCAAGTCACATTGCTCTTCTCGGGCATTGAATTGAACAGGGCGATTGCAGGTTCTACCAGACCCCGAGCCATGTAAGCACCAATCATGGAATTCCACGAGACAACATCTCTCTGGGGCATTTCGCCAAACACCTGACGGGCATACTCCAAGTCCTTGCAGCACTTCGCATAGAAACTCAAGAGGGTATTCTGCACAAACACACCGGACCCATTCCCGGACTTCAAGATTTCCCCATGTATCATCCTCCCTTCTCGTAAGGCCTCGAACGGCTCCAAACACATCAAGAGGAAAGTGAAAGTGAAGCTATTGGGAGCAACCATTGATGCTCTCATCTGCTTATAAGCAATTGACGGGGCTCTGTGGGACTTCCCTATGTAGCATTGGATCAGCGAATTATAAGCTACCACGTTCGGGCTGGACAGATTCCGGAACGACCGAGCAGCTGTCTCGGGGGAACACAGCTGCGAGGACAGAGAGACGAGCTTCGGCGCGATGAATTCGCTGTCCTTAAGGTTGTGTAAAAGAATCTTGGCATGGATTTGCCTCAGCTCTGTAGGGCTGCTGCATTTTCGTAAGAATCCGAGGATTCTCTTCTCCATATGTTGTTTGCTCCTTAGTCAACGGTCACGGGGCAGTTACAGTTATTTCAGTTAGTACGGCATCACAATAGCCCTAAACGACAGCAAGGAAATGAGAAATGTCTGCTATATATAATGATTTCCGACGCTGAGGAAAGAATTGCATGTCAAGAAAAGTCAACAACTTGGACTGTTGTCTGGTTGGCCCGAAGCTCAGAAGTTCGAGTCCCGCTCGATGAACCGAAAAAGGTTGCTCCTTTGCCGGTCGCCCCAATGAAAATTACGGAATGGCCATGAAATGAGACCGACATTGCGCGAAGAGTCCCGAGAAACTCCACCGCCCAGTCACTTTAGCTTCCATGATCGGCATAACCTGATGGCTCAAGTGAGGAAATACCTCGAACAGGGAAGGCCCAGAGAAGCATTTCGACTGTACAAGCACAGCAACAGAGCCTGCATCCTTAGTCTGGTGCCTCTGTTGGCGAAAGCTTGTGGTTCTCTCGGGCTGCGAGAATGCGGGAAATCCCTGCACGCTGAGTTGATCAAATGCGGGGTTGATTCGGATGTTATAGTCGGGACTTCCTTGGTGGGCATGTACGGGAAAACCGCTGGGATTGCTGACGCGCGTAAGGTGTTTGATGGAATGCCCCTGAGGAACGTTGTGACTTGGAATGCGATGATCGGAGGGTATTTTAGGAGTGGAGATCTGAGGTCTGCTTCCTTGTTGTTCGAAGAGATGGGAATGAGGAGCGAAGTGACTTGGGTCGAGATGATTGACGGGTTCGCGAGTAGTGGAGATTTGGTCACAGCTAGGAGGCTTTTCGATCAGGTTCCTTTTGAGATGAGGAATGTCGTTACATGGACAGTGATGGTTGACGGGTATTTACCGTTACAAATTTCACTTGTTATGGATGATGATCATATGCAGATTCAGGGGACCAGACTTCTGTTTCTGCAAGTAGCCCAGTAGTAACCAGTTTCAACAGTAATTTTGTTTTGATATCCATTCTAATGCCTCCCTACTTCCTCTTTTAACTTAACAGGTACACCAGCAATGGAGATATGGAATCAGCAAAGGAAATCTTCGAGGCGATGTCAGATAGGAACTTCTTTGTGTGGTCATCAATGATTTCTGGGTATTGCAAGAAAGGTGACGTTGAACAGGCCAAGGCCATTTTCGATCAAATGACAGTCAAGAATTTGGTCGTCTGGAATTCATTGATTTTGGGTTTTGCCCAGAATGAGTTGTCTGACGAAGTTTTGAAGGCCTTTGAACAGATGCAATCTGAAGGGTTTGACCCAGATGAAATCACCATTGTTGGTGTCTTATCTGCTTGTGGTCAGGCCGGGTCATTAGAATATGGTAAGAAGATACATAGTATGATAGGGAGTAAGGGGATAAATCTCAATCAATTCGTTTTAAATGCCCTAGTTGACATGTATGCGAAGTGTGGGGACTTGGGCTCTGCAAGATATATCTTTGAAGGGATGAGCAATAGAAACTGTGCCTGTTGGAATGCAATGATTTCGGGTTTTGCCGTTAATGGGCAGCCCAAAGAGGCTCTCGAGTTATTCAAAAGAATGGAAGGCTCATGTGAGAGTCCAGATGAGCTGACCTTCCTATCCGTCCTATCAGCTTGCGCCCATGGAGGATTTGTAGATGAAGGGATGCAAATTTTCTCTAAAATGGAAAATTATGGGCTTGCACCTGGCATAAAGCATTACGGCTGCTTGGTGGATTTACTGGGAAGGGCCGGAAAGTTAAGAGAAGCTTACAAGTTGATAAAGAGTATGCCAATGGAACCAAACAATGTTGTTTGGGGAGCTTTGCTTGGAGCATGCAGGATCCACTCGAATCTGGAAATGGCAGAATGTGTGATGGAGGAGATTAGGGCACTGAATCACAAGGTTGGGTCTCGTGATCAGGTGCAGTATGCTCTGCTCTCGAGTATTTATGCTGCCTCTGATAAATGGGAGAAGGCTGAGAAGATGAGGGTTGCCATGGTGAATAACGGGATTCAGAAAGCACCTGGTTGCAGTTTCATCACATGCTAGCTGCACTCCAGTATATCTGTATATCTGCAAGTTGAAAAGTTTAGAAGCAACAGTTGGGCACTTAAACGATGCACCCGTTTTTTTTTATGCATATTGGCTTAGATACCAACGAACAAACATTATGGGGCTATTGAAGTTCCACATCCTGAGGTATTTGAGAACTTCTTCAGCTAGCACTTTCTGAAAAGTGGACTCGTCTTTTTACTACACATGCATCTAAACCTATAGGCAGAAGGCTTCGGATGGATTCTTTTAGACGAAGCTCCTCAAGACTCTGTTGTTATGGATTGGACTAATACACCTTAGAATACGTGTATAAGTTTCAAATTCTTTTAACTACCATAGATCACAGTGTAGACCCAAAAATTGTGTCCTCTATTGATCTAATGGAAAGCGAAGTGTAAGCTACACAATGCGGAAAGAATCGGCTATCCTTTTCAAGTCGGGGTAGTGCCTCTTCCACTGAAGACCTGCAAAATTCATTTGTTCAGGTAAGAGACTCCGCAGATGGGCTCTTCTTGTTCTCTGATACGAAGATCATTATATTGTGAAGGGCAATAACATTTACCACTTCCAGTCACGTTGAACAGGTACAGGCGGTTCCCTGCAGCAGTTGCTGTGATCAGACAATGTGGAGGCTCCAACTCAAACTGATAGTATGTCCGTCCTCCATGCTCGGCTACACTCATGCTCATGACCTTCCCTTCAACATTTTCTCCAATGACTTCTGGCCCGAATGCATTGATCACTTTCTCGGGAGGCCCAATTTGTTCGATTCTGGCATCATCATCTATAGCTGCCCATGTAAAACAAAACTATGTGTAATTGGACAAGTTTTTCTGGTGCCCGGTCCGATAAGAACAGGAAAAGATTCCAACTCACCATCAGCGAATCTACGAACTGGAGCAACAATCACAAAGATCCGTCCTTCCTTGGAGCTGGCAAATCTCAAGTCAATCTCTGTGCCACCTAGATCAGCAATTGATACTGGTACCTGTTCCATCCATGGACGGGGAGGAATTAAAGGAAACATCGGGTGAGCAAAAAGAACAGAAGACGGACTTGAATCTTAATCATTCCGAGGCACCTCTTCCCAATCCTGTCGAACAGAGAAGGCATAAGGTATGATAGGACTCCAACCAACTCCGTGGCCTCCTGACTTATCATCGGGTCTTCGATATGTCCTCCAACCTGTCTGAGCACAAAACTTCTGGCATTGGTGCCTTTCATTCCAAAACGAGGAGCACGTAGAAAAAGAAAAATATAAAAAAAATAGGATTAACGTATTAGGGTGTGTTCTGTTATGTAAGCAGTCACTTCTATTGTGCTTTTGTCTAGTTGGTGCTAAAGAGATGCAGCTTTATAATCTGGGTGTCTTGGAAAAATGCTCTCGATTGTTATATGCTCTATTTTCCTGAAATGTGAACTTACTGAAGTGCCAAAGACATCATATGTTGATGTTGGTTCGATAGTAGTTCTCAAGTGTAATCCTGAGCTTAGCGCACTTGCTGATGGAAACTGGAATGATATCATGCAGGCAGGGACAGACTTAACAAATAATGGGTAACAGACTGTTGCTTGTAACGGTATCAGAAGAGCCCGTTCTCTAGCAACCAAATTCCCAAAAAGCCTAGACTTGCGCAAAAGTGCAATGACTATTTCATATAAATGCGGTCTCGCTTTAGGATTTTTCACAGCTATAATAACAGTGTGTGTATATATATATATATATATATCCTGACACGGCTGAAGCTTTGCGGACAGATTGAGAAATGAAGCGTACATATAAGGCAGCAGCAGGACAAGAGACCAACCAACCTTGCTCATCGGGTTCGGAGAGACCAGGAACCCTCCCGGCAAGAAGGCCCTGTTTCACGACTCCCTCCGCCTCCCCGGAGAACAATCCCAACATGGTGGATGACGCGAGACTCAACCCGGACACTAAGGCCGACCTTCTCGGTAAGGCCCGGCACAGTTTATCATCATCTCCTATGCCCTCTCCCGAACTTGCACCAGGCCTGACGGTACTGCAACGGGCAAGAGTCTGCTGGGATGAAGAAGGTATCATCTGCAGGAGAGGAGACCTCCATGAGAGGGTGCAACTCGTGGGCAAGAGACATGTTCCCATTTCTCTGATATTATTATTATTGTTGTTGCTGCTGCTGCTTGAATGCTTCAAAAGCTGCAGAGCCAAGTGAAAGGTTTGCTTTGCTCTGGCGAATTATGGTGGGAAGCCTTCTAAAGGAACTGTGGGGGTTTAGAATCTTGTGGTCGTGGTGGAAGATTTAATCATGGTATAGGAATTCTCCAGGTCTAGGATAGGTTTGTCATATAATGTTTGTTCTGACAGACACAGACAAAAAAAAAAAAGAAAAAAGGCCCTAGAGTTTGGAGTACTGGGCAGACAATCGGTACAGAGCTCAGCCCATTATATTGGCCCATTAGATTGGCCCATTAGACCCCAACAAAGGCCCAAAGCCCATCATATCCACCGCCTCCCCGACGCGACCGACCGATCTCGGCATCGCATCACAGGAGGGGAGAGAGACAGAGGGTGGGATTGATCGAATTTCTAGGGTTCGTAAGACCCCTAAAGCTCAAGCCGTAGCCAGCAGTTTCGATTCGCTTCGATTCAAATTGCATTCGATTCAATTCATCCATTCCTGAGCTCGATTGCATCAGGTGCTCCTATCCTTTTGTCAGTTCGAATCGATCATGGCGAGGCGCAGGGACGAGGAGGACGACGATATTGAGCAGGAGGAGGACTACTACGAGGACAGGGAAGTGCTCGACGACGAGGAAGAGGAGGACTTGGAGGAGGAGGAGGAGGAAGAGGAGGAAGATCGACGCGGAGGGAAGAAGAGGAGAAGATCGCAGTTTATTGATGATGTCGCCGAGGAGGACGATGATGAGGAGGATGACGACGACGAAGATTACGGCAGACGTGGACGGCGAAAGCAGAAGTCCAAGAGGCGTTCGGCATCGGATTATTTTGATATCGAGGCCGTAGTCGATAGCGATGGGGAAGAGGAGGAGGAGGAAGGCGAGGAAGGTACGTGGCCGCTAGCTATACTGCCCTTGCTTTTGTGCTTTTAGGGTTTTCTTTTCATTTGAGCGATTGGATTCTGCAGTTTTGTCAGATAGGCCTGTTATGTGGAGCTGAATTGTGAGTTTAGTAAATAAACTTTGAACTGGACGGCGATGGGATGGCATCATGGTCCGAGAATTACGTGTTTTCCATATTGTCTGTGATGTGCTTTTTAACTTGTTCTGCTGTTTCCACTGGGAATGTTCTTTTGTGGTGAAGTATCTTGGGGATTGCAGGGTTAATTTTGGAATTTCTGTGATGTAATTTAGCTGGAACGGATTCAGTTCTTTCAGATGCGGGAAGGTTGGACTTTTTATTTAATTTATGGTCGAAGCTATAAGGCCAGCTTTTGTTGCGTGGCGTTAGCTTGTGATAATTTATTAGCTTTGCTTTCGTTTGTTTCGCAATGGAACTTGGTTAATTGAATCCTGGATTTTTTTCTCCTGTAATGCGCTTTCAGCTATAGTAAGTTGAGATGAGAAATTTAGGTGGGAGAGAGAACTCTTAGGTTGATAGTCATCCCTTAGTTTAGCTTTGAATTGGCATGTGCATTGGAGATTGTGGACTTGAGGTAAGTATATTGCCTGCTTTTACGAAGTTCTGGCATTGCCGTTTCATGGAGGTTTATGTTATTCTTTCCTTTGCATGAGTAAGACATATAACTCCAAAAAGGTTGTGACGTTATTCATGGAAATATATGAATTCAGTCAGTGATTCAAATTGAGGAAAGGCAACTTGATTAATGAATGAGATAAGAAGTCCAATGAGATTAAGTAGCTTCCACATGGAAATTTTTTTATTTGAAAACACATCGTTGGTTGAGGTTTAAGAAGTGATGGTAAAGTTGATTTAGTGGCAGAGTGGGGGACACCTGCTACATCAATGGCTAATGAGGGATTTTGATTTGGAAACTTCCATGTTGGTTAAAATCAAGAGGTAGTGCTTGGACTGACAATCTCTGGAGTTGATTATGGTGCTGGCTCAAAATTGATTTTTGGAGCCTTGGTGGTGGGCTCTCTTTTTAGAACGAACATATATTAATGTTAAAGTGCATGCACTGAAGATAAGGATCTTCTTCAATGTCCTGATATTACATGTTGTATAACATCTTTGTATTAGAGGCAGGGTGATGGTTGCTTGACTAGCTAGTTGCTTTGGTCAGTCAAGCGACAAGTGGCTATGTGACTGGATTATGTGTCCTGAAGGTGAAATTGCTCGGGTTCGATAGGGAATTCATGTAACATCAAATTATTACTTTGGATGGTGCGAGAGTGGGTTTACATCCGAACCTTATTTTGAAACATATGCTACCAAATCCCTGATCTCAACTTTCAGCAAACATGTCCAGTTGATTTCTGCCAATACCTTTACATCATATTATATTTATGTTCGCTAATTCGTCCAGAACTCATTGTTGGCTTAGCTGACGTTGCAAAGTATGGATTCGGGATCTGCTCTCCAGTTTCTTAAATCTATCATTCCCTTTTTCTGCACCACTGATGGGTTTTTGAAATTGGTAACCACAGATTTTATAGATAATGCAAATGATCTACCTGATGAGGATGACAACAGACAGATTCATCGCCGTCCTTTGTTACCTCGGGAGGAAGAGGATGTGGATGATCTTGAAAGAAGAATTCAGGAAAGATATCGTAAGTCTGTTCATATTGACTATGATGAAGAGACCACAGATGTAGATCAGCAAGCTCTTCTGCCTTCTGTTAGAGATCCTAAGTTGTGGATGGTGAAGTGTGCGGTATGATTATCATTCTTTTCCAGATCTGACTACACAAATTCTTTTGCTGTTGCTGTCCATTATGTATATAATGTTGATATATTGAGTTTGAATAATTGTTGGTTTCTTGATTGATGTCTCTAGATTGGCCATGAGCGGGAGGCTGCTGTATGCCTAATGCAAAAGTGTATTGATAGAGGTCCTGAATTGCAAATAAGGTCGGTAATTGCACTTGACCACCTAAAGAACTTCATTTATGTGGAAGCAGACAAAGAAGCACATGTCAGGGAGGTATGTATTTCTAGACTTACTTCATTTGGTGCACCCTTCTCTCATTTAATTGTGTTTTCACATTAGTTATTGATTTATGGTCATCTTAAAAGTCGGGTATTGGTTGTTTCCTGTTGTGTTATAGGCATGCAAAGGTCTTCGAAGCATATATAACAGTCAGAAAGTGATGCTGGTGCCGATTAATGAGATGACTGACGTTCTTTCCGTTGAAAGTAAAGCTATTGATATTTCTAGGGATACCTGGGTCAGAATGAAGACAGGGACGTATAAAGGGGACCTTGCTAAAGTATGTTTGAGTTAAATCTGTTATTCATCTTTGTTTTTGTGTTTACGCATCTTACCTTCAAGCATGATACTTTGTAGGTGGTGGAGGTGGATAATGTGAAGCAAAGAGTCACCGTGAAATTAATACCGAGAATCGATTTGCAGGCGATTGCCAACAAACTGGTATTGCCTTGTACTAATGCATTTACATGAATATGCTGAGTTAGCAGGAAAAACCTTTATGAGGCTTAAGTTATTGATGGCAATATGTTTTCTATATAATTTTTGTGCAAGGTTTTTGATGACAGTGGTATATTTTCTTGGTTTTGCGGAAAAAAAATACTTGATTGTGTTGCTTACACATCTTATCAAGTCACTGATGCTTGATTTCAGGAAAACAGAGAAACACCAAAGAAGAAGTCTTTTGTTCCTCCTCCGCGTTTCTTGAACGTTGATGAGGCTAGGTATTCTTCTCCAATCTGGTGTCTTTATTTGCAATCATTGTGTAGTTGTAGACCTTAAGCCTCATCTCTCTCTCCCTCCCCTAATTCTTCTTTTGTTTGCTTTTCAGGGAATTGAATATTCGTGTTGAACGTAGACGAGATCCCATGACTGGTGATTACTTCGAGACGATTGATAATATGAAGTTCAAGGATGGCTTCTTGTATAAGATTGTATCAATGAAGTCTATCAGCTCTCACAATATAAAACCTACCTTCGATGAGATGGAAAAGTTCCGGCAGCCCAGTGAGAACGGAGATGGTGATTTGGGCGGTTTGTCTACTTTATTTGCAAATAGGAAGAAAGGTCATTTTATGAAGGGTGATGCAGTTATTGTTGTCAAGGGTGATCTAAAAAACTTGAAGGGCTGGGTAGAGAAAGTTGAAGAAGAAAATGTCTACATCAGACCAGAAATGAAAGACCTTCCTGTAAGATATGACTTTATATTGATTTGAACTCATTAATTGAGATTTAGGGCTTAGCTTGTCTAACCGATGCACAGTGTGTTATTTTTTTATTTTTAACAATAGATCTATAGACTGATTTAGGGTATGTCTGCAGAGAACTCTTGCTGTTAATCAGAAGGAGCTATGCAAGTACTTTGAGCCTGGGAACCATGTAAAAGTTGTTTCTGGGACCCAAGAAGGTGCAACTGGTATGGTTGTGAAAGTTGAGCAGCATGTACTCGTCATATTGTCAGATACAACGAAGGAACATGTGGGTGGTGTAACCTGTTTCTAGAATTAAGCTCTCTGGGTTTTTTTGTATTATCTTCTAGAAATAACAATGAAGATTTTTCTTCCACAGATCCGTGTATTCGCAGATGATGTTGTTGAGAGCTCTGAGGTAACGTCTGGTATTAACAAAATTGGGGATTATGAGCTTCATGACCTTGTATTTCTGGAGTAAGTATTGCTTGCATGCTGTAAGACATCTAAATATGCATTTATTCTTGTAAGGTTTTAATTCTTTGTTATATGGTGCAGCGATACAAACTTTGGAGTAATTATTCGCGTAGAAACTGAAGCTTTTCAGGTATGTGCAAATTACATTTCACTTCGGGGAAGAAAGGAAGAGTTAATGGGAGGAGTAGCATCATATTTACCGTGCGACTTTGTTTCAGGTGCTTAAGGGAGTTCCAGATAGACCTGAGGTTATCACTGTGAGGCTGAGAGAGATTAAATCGAAGATAGACAGAAAATTCAGTGCACAGGATAAGTGGAAAAACATGATATCAGTGAAAGATGTTGTTCGTGTTCTTGATGGTCCATGCCAAGTGAGCCTCTGGCTTCAACTGGAATTTTGCTTTTCTGCTGCAGTGATGCGCAAAAGTAATATATCCAATTCCTTGTAGGGGAAAACAGGTCCTGTGGAACACATATTTAAGGGAGTAGTGTTTATTTTTGATCGCCACCACCGAGAACATGCGGGTTTTATCTGCGCCAAAGCCTTTTCCTGCGTTGTAATCGGAGGTTCAAGAGCCAACAATGATAGACATGTAAGTCCTTTTCTTTTGAGGTGATTGAAATTATTTAGGGGCTGGAATTCAGACATCATTTGAGCTTCTGGATTGAAATTTATTACAGGGTGATTCGCGGTCAAGGTTAGCCAACTTCAGACAATCTAATATACCCCCGTCCCCTCGCAAACACTCCCGGGGCGGCCCACTGAATTGTAAGTGGCTTGATAGCTCAGAATCTCTCTTCTAGGGGATTTGATATACTTAAAATATGTTTCCTTTGTACTTTTCTTTTCTTTTCTTTTTAAATGCTTCCTCTTTATCTGGTTTGCTTTGTGGTCCAGATGGAGGAAGACATGGCGGTGGCAGAGGTCATAATGATCCTTTCATAAATACCAGAGTAAGAATCACCCAAGGTCCTTTTAAGGGTTACTGTGGACGTGTTAAGGAAATTAAAGGCACATCAGCCCGAGTGGAATTGGAATCGCAAATGAGGGAGGTTCAAGGTAGGTTGCTAAAGTTGACCGAATAATATGGTTGTATTGGAACCTTTGGAACAATAGTGTTTCGCCTTATGGTTTATTGTTGATTTGCTTTTATTTTAAAACTAATGGACCTGATCATTTGCAGTTGATCGCAGCAAGCTTTCTGAGATTGTCGTTTCAACCCCGCATCGGTGAGCACAAAGCCTGTTTGTTTTGCTTGATACATATCTTTCTGGAATTTACTCATCATATGTTTATTTTGCAGTGAATCACGATATGGTGTGGGAAGTGAGACACCTATGCATCCTTCTCGTACTCCTTTACATCCATTCATGACTCCAATGAGAGATCCTGGAGGTTGGTTTTCGTTTAATTTCTTCTGGTTGTTATCTGTGTGCCTTCTTTAACATTCACATGCTGTTTAATTTTCTAAAAATCAATGCCTTTTAGGTTAGGAATTTCCATGATTGATGAAATGCTCGTAGAACTACTGTTTTATCCTACTTGTGGAGTTAGATGGGCTTGGTTCATCCTGAAATTGATAAGCGTTTTCTCATGGTTCATTTTCTATTGATCATGTCCTGGTTAACTTTTGCAGCGACACCCATTCATGATGGTATGAGGACCCCAATGCGTGACAGGGCATGGCTCCCTATGAGTCCACCAAGGTGTGCTGCGTAATTGGTTTTGCTATAACAGTTTTTATCTGGGAAAATATTTTGGTGGAAGTTCTTCGTACTTTATAATATCATGGATATATAAGAGGAAAGAGAACTATTTTTCTCATACATCTATGTGGCTGTTACGCCACTAATAACAGATCTCTAAACATTTGATGCCATTTATTTTAGTTGAATGAGCACTAATGGTTCATCTACGCTATGGGCCTGTTTACTTTTTGAAAAGTAATACTCCCTTTTCATCTCTATTTTTCTCCTTTTCTAAATTCTTTTTTTCTCCATAGGAAAGTGTAAAAAACATGTTTACTATTGCTAAGTTAGAAAATTGTTTGCTCGGAGAAAATTTGAGTGATAACTTGCTTAGGAAATTTTTCTAATCTAAATCATATATAGTATAACATATTAACTTGATTTTATCTTCTTTTAAATTAAAGCATCATGCGTTTACAATAAATTGCTCTTATAGTTATTAATTTATAAGAATATTCAGATTTGCAGCGATAAATCAATAAAAATCTTCAAACAAGCATGATGATGATGAATTAATGAAAAAACAAAGTAAAATTAGAAAAAAGAGTATTAAATTGAATATGAAAACAAGACTTGGGAAATGGAATAGAAACTTTTGATTAGTAAAAGATATGAGATAATTGTTATGAAAGGAAGTTATAAATTTGATTTATAAATAGAAAAGTAAATAAGAAAGAAAAGTCATAAAATAGGAGATAGAAAAGGAAATAACTGGTTAGTGCAAAAAACTGACAGCTAAAGAAGAAGCTTTTCTAATTCATGGAAAATTTGAATATTGGAGAAGGAACTTTTCTTAGAAAAATTCTTTCGCTTCCATATAAGTGAACATTTTTTTTTCAATTTTTTTACTTTATAGAAAATGATTAATTGGAAGGGAAGAATACTCCGACAGTAAATAGCCATAAGATTTGACATTTCTCTGAACTATAATTGTGGTCTCTAGCGACTGATTCTCGGCATATTCATGTAAAAATTTCAGGGATGACTATGAAGATGGAAACCCTGCCTCTTGGGGAACCAGTCCTCACTATCAGGTGAGTCCTTTCAGTTTTTGGTCCCTTTTCCGTTGTACGTTTTGGAGCGGTTTTCTTTGTTTATTTAAATATGTATTTATTCATCATTTTCCTGCCTTCCTTCTTTATCGCAGCCCGGAAGTCCTCCTTCACGGACGTATGAGGCACCGACTCCAGGTTCAGGCTGGGCTAGTACTCCCAGTGGTAGTTACAGCGAAGCTGGAACTCCACGAGACGTTAGTTCTGCTTATGGTACTCATCACTGAATTCCCTCCTTTTTCCTTATCTTGTTTCTTGTTTCTTGTTTCACGATCGGTGCATGCTTACTAATGCAACTTTATTTTGGTGCAAAATTTGGTTGTGAACTCAATGTGCGTGCAGTAAATGCTCCAAGCCCATATTTGCCGTCAACTCCTGGGCAGCCTATGACGCCTGGCGCAGCAAGCTACCTTCCAGGCACTCCTGGAGGGCAGCCGATGACACCTGGCACAGGAGGTCTTGATGCCATGTCTCCTGTTATAGGTCGGATTTATTGAATCCTTTTCCTCCGCTCGTTCAACATTTAATTGTTACGAGTCCACTATGTTTCTGAGTCCCAGCAATTCGTATCCATATTCTATATTATGCCTCTAATTATTTTGAGTGCCTTTTTATTTTATTTTTTCTTTGCAGGGGTAGATGGTGAAGGACCGTGGTACATGCCAGATATTCTGGTCAATGTGGTGAGACCTGGTGATGAAAGTGCAACGGGTGTTATAAGAGATGTGCTTCCGGTGAGTGTTACTATCTTCACTAAACCAATTCTGGCTAGTTTTTCTGCAGTAAGCTATCTTAGAGCTAAATTAACGGTTGGTAGATGCTCTGGAGAATCGTATAGAGGAGATTATAAAAGAGAGAGCGCCTTGTCCACATGCTTGCTGTGTTTGGTTCTTTGGGATTTGGTTGGACGTAAATAATATGCCAATTATCATCTCTCTGTTTTTTTTGTGTCGCTTAGGATGGAACATGTCGGGTGGCTCTTGGGCCTACGGGCAATGGCGAAATGATCACGGTACTGCCCAGTGAGATCGAGATGGTGGTACCGGGGAAATCGGACAAGGTGAGGATAATGGGTGGTAGCCTCCGCGGGCAAAACGGTAAACTGATGGGGGTGGATGCCAACGATTGCATAGTGAGGTTAGAGGAGAATCTCGATATCAAGATATTGGACCTTGGTATTCTAGCAAAGCTACCTTAGGCATGCATCATGTAAACAGCAAGAAGAACAAATTATCAAATGTCAGTCAAAGATCTGTTGTACGAATCCTCCTGCTGTATATAATAATTCAATTTGTATGCGTGGTTTTTGGAGACTATTTATAGTAATTCTCTGAATCCCTTGGTCGCTTCGTTGTTTGTGCTAGCACTAGAAAGCATAAGCAAGAAACCAGGCGAGGGCGTCATTGTCCCCTCTCCGCGCAAAGGGCATCAAGTTGATGATGTCATGGGGACTATTATGGGGCAATATATAATATGCGACGGGCTCGTGTGGTAAAATCTAATTAGAAAAACTTGCATTCGAGGATGACAGCATTTTAATGGAGTGTCGTCTTAATGGGGAAAGGAAAGCGGTCCAAAATTTTTGAAGTTTTCCTCCCCTCCGATGAAAGCTTTTTGGAGCTTAGGGAGCCAAGTCGACACCGAGGCAGGCAGGGATGCTCGTGGCCTGTACAATAAGTAGGCAGTTGGCGAGGAGAGGAGAGGAGACGAGACGAGACGAGACGTGACGGGATGCATTCATCGCATGACAGCCCGACGAGTTGTTACCTGTCCTGTTGGGAACGATCTGGAGCAGACGGCGTCGGTCATGAACCTTAATTAATTAATTAATTAATTAATCAGATAGATTAGATAGATAATTACAATAAAAAAATTAATGATAATACTAATAATAATATTATTATTATTAAAATAAAATAAAATAAAAAATACTCTGGTAAAAGGGGAGGAGGAGACAAAGGCGGTATCCTCGTACATTTTGCATGAGCAGCGTGTCTCTCTCTCCCCCAACTCCACTTCTCGACTTTTCTCCTCCTCACTGTATATAATTATGTATATATATATATATATATATGGATGCATAGATAGGTACACGCAGTAATCAATCCCATCATTTCCATTACCATCATCAATCAGACTTCCTCGGAACTTAGCTATGTCGAGCACTGCCGGCCAGGTGATCCGCTGCAAAGGTACTGTACACGACGCGCCAGTAGATTCATGTTCATCCACCTTTCTATTGATCCTTCCTCCACGGGATGTGCTGATCTTTGTTCTTTTTTTTCGGCTCTTGAGCTTGATTTTGGGCCTTCTCCATAAATTAGTTGATATGGTTTTCATGCATGCTCTGATGTGGCTGCTGATGATGAATCGTTTAACGAATTGTGCGTGTAGCTGCGGTGGCGTGGGAGGCTGGAAAGCCGCTGGTGATCGAAGAAGTGGAGGTCGCGCCGCCTCAGGCTAACGAAGTTCGTCTCAAGATCCTCTTCACCGCTCTCTGCCACACCGACGTTTACTTCTGGGAAGCTAAGGTTTTGACATCAACTTTCCCACCTTATGTCGCACATCTACTCGCGACGACGTGTTTGATTGATTGAACCATAGAACACGTTATGTTTGGTTTGATAATAAGGCTGGCATAATTTAATTTACCTCTCAATTGAAGTAGAGCGTCTTCTATCGATGTTGCAGGGGCAGACGCCGTTATTCCCTCGCATATTTGGCCACGAAGCTGGAGGGTACGCGAGTCTTTCCAGCCTACGCTTCAACTTTAGATATTAATTAGCTGCGACTGTGTGCCATCTCTTTGTTTCCGATTGTCGAAGTTCGTGGAATGTCGGCGGTCGTTTCTAATGAATGAATGAATGTGGTGTTTGTTCAGAATTGTGGAGAGTGTGGGCGAGGGAGTGACCCACCTCCAACCAGGGGACCATGCCCTTCCTGTGTTCACCGGGGAGTGCGGGGAATGCCCCCACTGTAAGCATGAGGAGAGCAACATGTGCAACCTCCTTAGGATCAACACCGAGCGTGGCGTCATGCTCAGCGATAACCAGTCGAGATTCTCCATCAATGGGAAACCCATCAACCACTTCGTTGGGACCTCCACCTTCAGCGAGTACACTGTTGTTCACGCGGGTTGTGTTGCAAAGATCAACCCGGAGGCCCCACTCGACAAAGTCTGCATCCTCAGCTGCGGAATTTCCACAGGTTTATAACTGGGCCCTGTCCTATGAGATAATAATCTGTTCAGTTCCCAGGAGCCTGGTATATCGAAGTATGCTTTCAGGATAAGTGTCTAAGAGATTTTCTGCTCGGGTAATGTATAATTTGACACCAGTTTTCAAGTGATGATGTATTGATGATATATGCTTCAGGGTTGGGTGCAACGCTGAATGTTGCAAAGCCGAAGCCGGGCCATTCAGTTGCTATTTTTGGCTTGGGAGCTGTGGGTCTTGCTGTGAGTTACCTTATTCTCTTGCTTCTGTATTTATTTGACAGAAATAGTCATAAATAGTGAAATCTACAGTTCTCACTGATTATCCGATGTTCTAGGCTGCTGAAGGGGCAAGGCTCTCAGGTGCTTCGCGGATTATTGGTGTTGATTTAAACCCGAGTAGATTCGAACAAGGTAGTTTTTCATAGTGGCATGCATTTAATATATCCCAACTATGGAAGGTTTCTTGCGGTTCTCATGTTTCTTCTATTTTCAGCAAAGAAATTTGGGGTGACCGAGTTCGTCAATCCAAAAGACCATGACAAGCCTGTTCAAGAGGTTAGTTCGCATTCCATATTCAACCAAGCGAAATCGGCATTTACAGCAAAGAATCATTGATTTTGCTTCTCCATTAACCACCAATAATCAAACTAAGTCATCCTCTGTATTAGCTTAAAGCTACAAGGAAGAAGTGAAAAAAGGTCTCAATCATGCTTGACTTGTTTCTCATGGTGAAGATGTTGAGTCAAAATCGAGTGAATGCTTCTGTTAAGCCCGAGAATGAGCCCTTACGTTTCTGTAGTTTTGCTGATTCGTGTCATTAATCGTTGATTGGTTGCAAGTCCTACCAATTCTTATCCCTGAATCTCCATTATCAGGTGATTGCCGAGATGACTGGTGGAGGAGTTGATCGAAGTGTTGAGTGCACTGGGAGCATCCAAGCCATGATCTCCGCTTTCGAATGTGTCCATGATGTAATGGCAGATACCTTGTTTTGTAAGCTGAGTTCTATGGCTCCGATTCTATACATTTTGAGCCGTGCAAACACTTTCAGGGCTGGGGCGTAGCTGTCCTTGTCGGTGTCCCGAACAAGGACGACGCATTCAAAACTCATCCAATGAACGTGCTGAACGAGAGGACTCTGAAGGGCACTTTCTTCGGGAACTACAAACCACGAACGGACCTTCCCGGAGTCGTTGAGAAGTACATGAACAAGGTAATTAGGGCTTCAATGGGAATTCTATCTCCTCCTTTTATGTGATTATTGTCTAATCCTATAAGGCTCGAAAGGTTGTAAAATTTGTTCTGACGGGCAATGTTGTTGTTGGGTAGGAGCTGGAACTGGAGAAGTTCATCACGCACTCGGTCCCATTTTCAGACATCAACAAGGCATTCGAGTACATGGCGCAGGGACAGAGCCTCCGGTGCATTATCCGCCTGCACGAATGAGAGATGATGATAACTGAGCGGCTCTGCAGCAGGCCAAGCGGCACCTCTTTCTAGTGTAATTACGTCATCGGAGTGTTCTATGAATAAGTCATGACCATAAGACAAAGTTTATGCTCGACGTCTTCTTAGTTCGGACGTCCTAATTTGGTCCCAAACACTATGGTTTTGTCTTACTATGATGCGAGAGCATTATAGTTTTTGTTACTAAGACCAGACAAGTCTAATTTTGTTCCTAATTTTGTATTATTTTAAAATATTTTCTTTACAAAAAAATAATTAAAATGTTACCGCACAATAGATACAGAGAGAGAAGTCAATGAAAAAAGAGGGAGAGAAAAATTAATTAATTAAATTAAACTTACAAAACGGGGACCTAACATCATTGTCGAGTACATAATTAGGACTCAAAAACTTTCCACAGGGGCCCAACAGCTAGTGCATTTACGAAGTTGCCACGCTCCCAAACGACACCGTCCTACAGAGTCAGCTCCCTGTTGAAAATCCAACTGAACTTTACCTTCTGCGGCGGGAGCTTCCGAGCCCGCTCGTCCGCTCGCTCCTGCAGCCGCCGGATCCTCGCCGGTAGCGCGCAGACGAACTCCTGCGCCTCCCTCCCTTCCCCCGTCAGCCCCTCGAGCTTCTGCAGCCGCCACAGCCCGATCAGGTGCTCCAGGATGTCCGCGTAATCCTGCGCCGTGTAGACGCCGAGCCGCTGCGCCACGGCCGAGAACCGCTCGAACAGCCTCGGGTCCTCGCCGTCGGTCATCATGTGCGCCGGCATCGTGATCTTCTTCCGCATCATGTCGGCGATCGCGAGGACGGCGCCGGTCGGGTCCACCTCGAGGAGCTTCTCGACGATCTTCGAGTAGGCGTTCTCGTGGCGCTTCTCGTCGGCGGCGATGGTGCCGCAGATGCGGGCCAGCACCGGGTCGCCGCCCTCCTTGGCCAGCCGGGCGGTGTTGCCGTGGGAGACGAACGTCGCCCTCTCCTGGAAGGATGTGTACACGAAGCCCAGGTACGGGTTGTTCTCCGTCCCCGGATCCTTTAAAAAAAAATATAATAATAATAATAATAATTTAATTTAACAAATTAAACAGAAAATTGTTTTTTCCCCTCTTTTTAGAAATTCGATTAATTTCCATTTCGGGATTAATCCTTAATTAAATGATTTATTTGCCCCCATCAGTTTCCCGTCGGGGCAATGTCGTTGGCTCGTGACCATTAATTCGATTAAATCTGAATCATGAAATGATTCCCAACGCGTGACATGCAAATGCTGCGAGAGAATGCACTGTCATTTCACATTTTGGTACATCGGAATGATAAATGAAAAATGGCGATGGAAAGATTAATCGGGATATAATGGAATGAAATCGCCGTATAAAACCGATCCAATTGAGGAGAGAACTTACCATTCCAGACCCGATCAAGTACTGGACGGTCCGCTCGACCATTAACATGTCAACCCGGCCCGAGAGGTAGAGATAGCTCCGGAGCAGGTCCCCGTGGCGGTTCTCCTCCGCGGTCCACTGGCGGGTCCACATTGCCCACGGGTTCCTGCTGGCCCCTGTCTCGTCCCTCACCCCGTCCAGCGTGTTGATCATCGTCTGATAGGTCGGGAGGGCGTCCTCCGTGATCATGTCCCCCACGAGCACGACGAAGTAGTCGTCAGGGAGCTCGGCGGTCCGCTCCCGGAGCTCCCGCACCCGGTCCTGGAACTCGTCCAGCGGCATGGACGAGTCGGGCAGGAACATCTGGGCTGCCAGCACTGGTCCACGGGCTTGAGCAGTGGCAGTACATTCTGGGCAGCCCAGTTCTCGAGCGACCGGAAGATCTCAACCTTCTCGGCCGGCATCGAGTGGGTCTTCTGGTGTTTAAGAGGCTTCGGAAGCGGCGGGGTGGCCACCGCAGACACAGCCAATGGCCGGGAGAGGCCGATTCGGGGACGGTTCGGGGTGGGCGGGGGGAGGCCGGACCTCGTTAGGGAGAGCGATGAGGCCTGCATGGTTATGTCAGGGAGAGTGACTTCCAGTGATACTGCGCAAGTGGATGGTCATGGCCGGGGTCATGCATGTTCATTTTATAGGACAATAGTCTGTGAAATTGAACCCTCTACTTCCTTCTAATTACAGTTTTGCCATCGGCCCCCTAACTTTGGTATATTTTCTCTCACACGTATTCTCCATGTATACCCGATCAGTCCTGTCTGATCGATACAATCTTATCTTATAACCTTGCCCAGATCCCGCAAAAGTAGCCGTACATTAAAGGGGGCGTATTCGGTCCGTCTTTAAAGCAAATTAGACACATTGGCCAGCCCGATTAGAAGTTCTTGAGTATTTCGATTTTCTTCGCTGGCATTTATCATGTGAAGTGATAAGAATAGAGGGAGGATGGGCAAAATGGTCAATTTGGGGAGAAGAAATTTGGGACATGCGATATGTAGATGTAGAAAACAAGGGGTGCAGTGGTTTTTTGAAGAAGGGGGAAATCCTGTGGGTTGACTACTGAACGCAGAGATTGTTAATTAAGTAAATTGGCCAGCACATAGCTTGGGGAACACATCGAATCCTTGTCCTCTAATTCGTTACAATTTAAATCCTAATTAAAGTATTCACTCCAAAAAAAAAAAATCTAATTGGAGTTATCGAACCCAATTAGCCAAACCTTTTAGTCAATCTCTTTTTCTTCTTTTCTTTGGTTTAATTTTCCTAATTTTTGGATCCCGTGATTAGCCCTCAATTTAAGTCGACTATGCATCAATACGCCATCACCCACCAATGGACTAGGATGCTATGGCGATTGTCTGTTTACACTCGTCCCCTTATTAACCGGAATCAAAGAATTAGAATATTCTATAAATGAAAAGGAATCAAAATGAGAAAATGGAGGGCGATTCAGATTTCTGTAAATTGATTATAATCTATAATAATATTCCCTGGTTATAAGTTAATTCCATACCGGACCGGTATATACATTCTTATTATGAGAAGGGATGATTCGAGCGTATCTAAACTGATACTATGTTTACTGATAGAATAAAAAGTAGTAAATATAATCTGTAATAATATTTCAGGATTATAAGTTCATTTCATACCGGACTGGTATTTTCACTTTCTTATTATGAGAAGGGATCATTTGAACATATCTAAATTGATACTATGTTTACTTATGGAATCCTACATTGTGTAATGCATCGTCACTTTTATATTGTGATTAAAAGTTTCCGCATTTTTCATGTTTAATCGTGCACTTCATGTCGAATTAAACTTAATATCCAAGTCAATGGGCAAATTTTGGTCGGATTTAGTCATGATTTCCCCAACCAAAAGGGCAATTGTTGCACACAATGGACAGAGACTATTTTTCGGCCGAGGATTTCTAACCAGAAAAAGAAAAGATATCATAATACAAAAACAGAAATAAAGCCGATTAATTATTGGCCTCTTGATGGATGTTTTGATGGCAACGATTTTATGTGCTTGTTTATTTGATGGTTTATTAATTTTCTTTCTATTTTGAGAATTATTCATGTAAACATTAACATCGACAAACATTTATTCCGTTTCCAGAGGGTGTGACATCCCCGGAATTCAATATACTTACCAAACTCAATAAAACAACTGAGCTACGCATTGCGAATATTACACGACTATCGTATCAAATGCAACCTAAGGCTAAATGCACGACAAAACTACAGCAGTAGAGATTGTCCAATGAAAACGGAAAAAACAACTGCTGCAGAAAAATTACGGCATGCACGGAGTGATTAGCAGTATAACTCACCTGGGTTTATCTATCCGAACTAAGATCATTTACTGGACATATTATCGGTTCTTCATTAACAGATATGAGATGAGAATCTCGTTCCATGCATCGGGAACTCCGGGAAGGCACCAGTGGCTGCAATCGGGAACCGAGGGATTATCGCTCCATGTTCCGACGTGTGCATCACTTCTATATGCACCCATTCTTGTGACATGGAGGACAGTCATACGAACCGTCATTTTCTTGACAACCTTGATTATTGCCTCCGAAATCCAGCTGCGGTCCTTCTTGTTGGTCTTTGTAGAAGGGCGTCTGGTAACTTTGCATGAGTTCCGGTTCCTGCCACTGGAAAAAAAGCGGAACGAGGGTGAGTTCTTTCTTCTTCAGCCCCACAACAGAGAAACTATCCCTTGGCAGAGAATGGTAATGTTTCGCTACATTCATTTAATATGGCCCGGGTACATTTTCTGTCGCCTTCCCTCTTGTTCTGCTGCATGTCACGTCCTTGGAGTATGACGACAATGAATTGTGAGGATTTAGATGACTCGGAATGAAGTTTATCAAGCCCAATATTCTCCAATGTTCATCATGGAGAAATATTTTGGAGGTTCCTACTGGCCAAGATAACTTCCCACACATTGAACATCACTCGGGTGAATAAATCATTTCTGAAGCTTAGTGTCCCAGGTTTAGATTTGAGAATTTAACATCAACAATGTGCGGTCAACACATCTTACTACCAGTAGAAAGCTAGGGCAATAGTCGAAATAGAAAACCAAGCAATGTCCCGTGGCATGTTAATAGTAACATTACGCACCTCCAATGAGAAGACTCGAAGGTTCGGAAGAACATTGCTGTTCTATTTGTATTGATGTTGTTCTCCACCCAAGAAACCCACGTCTCCAATGCTGTACTAAAAGCCGAAGATATGGGCATCCCAAGCTTTAAAGACCCTCCTTTCTGAAAATACCAGCCCCTGTCTGCAAAAACACGTTAGGAAACCCGAGCGAAAACATCTACTCTATCGCGAAAAGCAGTACCCAACAGTAAATACAGATTTTAGTCAGATCAAGCTTTCAAACGGGTTAACAGCTACTGGAAGTAGATGACTTACATGTCAAAGAGCTTAGTAGGAGTCCACCAGTGCCCTGAATTGAACACCAGAACATCCGAATCGATCCACTCGTTGCTAATATCATCCAACTTATCGAGCTTAACTACTTTCTTGACCCTCTTGGGTGCTCGTCTCGGGACAGGACCTGGCTGCACGAGGAAGACTGACCGATAGAAATCGACCCTGAAATTGTGCGAACTGAATCTCACACCAAGGAACCTAATCTGCTTAGTGATTTTATTCCCATTGACCTCATACACACTCTTCTTATCCTCCACTCCTGTCATGAGCATACAGATAAAAGACTCCCACTGCGTCCGGCTCAAGGAATCACCGGCAAAAACCACACGTTTCCCTCTCAGATATTCGAGAATTTGGCGCACGTTGAACCGAGGAATATCACAATGCTTGGGTTTCCACCGCCACTTCATAAAGCCCCGATCTTTGCGGCCGTTGGATAAACAATCGAATCCCCGCTCTGCAAAGGGACATTCAGAAGCATTGTACAGAGGGTAACGCTCATCTCGGACCCAACCTCCTTCAAACAAATTACACTCACTCGCCGAACCATTCGACCTGGGAACCTCATAAGTGCGGATCGGTGCACGAAACTTGGGGAACACTAACAAGTAGGCAAATGTTATGGCTAACAGGAAGGACAGAAAAGACCCAATTGCAAGAACTCCATTGAACGAGCTGAAGATCGAAAATTTACAGTGACCCTTCATTCCCTGGAGCCCGAAGCCGAAGACCCATTTCCACAGAGACCTCAAATGGACAAAAGACTTCCATTTTCTCCAGCTGGGTCGATTCCCCATCTCCGTCTCCCCCAATTCCATGAACCGGAAGCTAAGCAGCCAACCCCTGAGAGATTCACCCATGCAAACAGTCAAATTGCAATCCTACGATTACCAACACAGAGAACTCCTGAAAGTACAAGTCTGGGAGATTGTGTACCTCTTCAAGCGAAGGTCAATGCATGATGAACATCAGAAAGGCAGGAACTCCGACACTTGCGGTGGCAGCTGCTCCACCGACAAGTGGGGGGCTTCTGCAGGAGAGTTTGATTCTTGGAGTTGGCGGAATGGGTAGAATGGAAATTGAACTGAGGGACAGATGTTTTGGGCAAATCAGGACAGCTCGATCCAACTGCTGTCGGTTCACAGGTTGCTGTCTGAGTTTGGTCTCGACTTCGTCTATTTTTGGTCCCAAAGTTGTGATTGCACTATTCATATTAGTAAAGTAGCTTCATGCTAAATGAATTATACGTTGTAGATTACACGTATTATCGGTCACGGAACTCAAGAAATTGCCTATAATAAATTAGTTGAGGATAAATTATAATTGTCGTTTGATTTTAGTAGAGACAAAAATAATTGAGAAAATATATTATTAAAAAATAATTTTAATAATTATTAAAAAAGTATGTGAGGAAATTTAATTATAAAATTGAAAAAAAGATAAAAAAGTAATATACAGTTAAAAAATTTTAATATTTAAAAATTAATTATAATAATGATTAAAAAAACATGCGAAAAAATTTATCCTTAAAATTAGAGAAAAATATAAAAAGTAATGATCGTACTGTTGAATTGAGAACGACTATAGTAAAGTAGATTGGAGTGGAGAAAGAATTAAATTTTGAAACTAAACAAACCCTATGCTTCCATTCGACACACCTTTTAACTCATTGCGCCTCGTCAATTTTTGACAGCAAGAACGTTTTTCCAGCAAATTGGCCCCCTAAACAATGGTTTTGTGCCAATTCTTGCCCTCCAAATCTGTCGGGCACCCCATAAAATTAATAACTTTCAATTGTGAAATGTCATCAACGAAGAAAAGAATCATCCCTGCAGAAAAAAAGAAATGTTCTACTGTACAAGACAATTAATCACACAGGAACAACTGCTCAGCGAATATCATGCAGCTTCAGCACGACGAACACATCCCTCTGTTTCGATATAGATTTGATCTTTTCTGTGCCCACCATTGCTCAGCCAGATAGACAGTCCGATCCGACCTCATTATGCACCGTAAAGCATAATAATATCAGGCTCGGTATGAGCATCATCCCTCATTAGATCAGTTAAGTCTTTTAGTATGGAACGAATTTCACCAGCACGAGGATGGGACTCATCCCCTGCAACAAACAGATTAGTCTTCTCTTCCACCACGACCCAACTACAACCTGGCAACTTCTTAACTCCCTTCTCTCGCATTTCCCTCCTCAACGAGTTGACCTCGTGCCAATTCCCTGACGCGGCGTATATATTCGAGAGAAGAACGTAGGGTGAGGAGTTCTGGGGCTCCGATTGTATAAGCTTCTCCGCTGCCCGTTTTCCCCTGATTTCATCTCCATGTAACCTGCAAGCGCTGAGTAACGTGGCCCAGACCTTGGGATCAGGTTCAAAATTTAATTGGTCAATGAAGCGTTCAGCTTCTTCTAAGAATCCCCATCGGCCGAAAAGATCGACCATACAAGCGGAGTGGTCGGCTCTTGGGTGAATCTTATAGTGATCCACCATCTCTTGGTATATTTCACGGCCCTCAGACACTAATCCTGCATGACTACAAGCAGTAAGAACGCCGAGGAACGTGACATCATCGGGAGAACAAGAACTGTGCGATTGCTTCATCTCATTGAAAACCTTAAGGGCTTCTTCAGCAAACCCATTCTTGGCGAACCCAACAATCATCGAGTTCCACGAGACCACATCAGTTTTTGTCTCCATCTCATTGAATACTTGAGTAGAACTGTGGACCTCCCCACACTTAGCATACATGTCTATGAGAGCAGCACTGGTCAACTCGTCGGAGTTAAAGCCTGTGTGGAAGACAAGCGAATGAATTTTTCTTCCTTCAGGCAAGGAAGAGAGAGCCGAGCTCGCCTTTAGAATGCTAGCAAATGTGGCTTGATCCGGTAGGATATTGGTATTTCTCATTTCCTGGAAACATTGCAAAGCCTCCACATTGCAGTCATTCTGATTATATCCGGAGATCATGACTGTCCATAATATATTGCTCTTCGGTCTAGGAAACTCTAAGAAAAGACTATGGGCATCTGTCTTCTCTTGAGTGTTCATATACATTCCTATGAGAGAAACACCCAGAAAGTCCTCATAACACCGAAGGCCGCTCTTCAGTACAAGACAGTGGATCTGCTTTCCCAGGTAAACTCTTCGAGGATCTTCACAAGCATCCAAAAGGCTTGCAAATGTAATTGGAGAAGGCCTCAATCCCGCCACCCTCATCTCCCGGAACAAACTAATTGCTTCCTCCAAATCACTTTTGGTTTTGGCATAGCCAGCAATCATAGCATTCATTGAGACCACACTGAGGCTGGGCATTCGTGAGAGAACATCACGGGCGGCTCTGATCTCTCCACACTTCGCATACATATCAATGAGAGAGCTCGCACTGTAGAGGCTTGTCTCCAGTCCCAACTTGACCGCTATGCAGTGGCATTGCTTTCCTCGTTCAAGAGCCTGAATACCAGCGCATGCACTCAATATGCTCGCCAAAGCCACCTCACTGGGGAAAACGCCCGAAAAATTCAGCCGCCTGAACATTTCGAAAGCTCTGTCCTCTTCTCCCTTCTGCACATAACCAACTATTATTGCATTCCACGAGACACTATCCCGAACTTCCAACTGTTCGAATTGCTTGCTTGAGTCCTTGAGTGCCCCGCACTTAGCATACATATCCACCAAAGCATTCCCAACAAACAGGTTTGATGTGAGTTTCTTCTTTATAATAAGGCAATGCAACTGGCGACCTGCTTCTAAGGAATCCAAGCTAGCAGCCACGCTCAAAGTACTGGTGTATGTATATTCATCAGGTTGAAACCCACACTGTTCCATACTTCTGAACATTTCGATCACCTTTTCTGGATACCCGTTCTGGCCATACCCTCCGAGCATTGCATTCCACAAAATGACATTTTTCTCATCAAGTGCATCAAAAATTTTCTTAGCAGACTCCACTTCCTCGCACTTGGCATAAAGATTAAGCAAGGAACTTCCAACGTAAACATTATCTGTGAGCCCAAGTTTAATTGCCTCAGCATGGACTAACGAGCCATAATCAAGAGCTCCGAGACTAGCAATGGCACTCAGCACACTGCCCAACGTGGACCTAGTCGGTTTTACTCCGGACTTTCTCATACTCACAAACAAGTCCAGAGCTTCCGATTCCAACCCCTTCTGGGAATGACCAGAGATCATTACATTCCACGCCACAACATTTGGGTTTGGGATTTTTGAAAACAACTCATGTGCCTCATGGAACCTTCCTAGGCCAGAATACGCATTGATTATGGTGATGGAGGTCACTTGATCAGGAACAAGGCCGAATTGCAGCATCTTGTTGTGTAGTTTGATAGCTTCTTCCAGCAAGCGCACCTGAACATATCCTGAAATCATAGCCGTCCAAGAAACCATGTCCGGGTCCATGGCTCCATCAAAAACTCGCCTCGCATCTACCACGACTTCACATTTTGCGTACATATCAATGAGTGAACTTTCACAAAAAGTACTCTTTTCCCACCCAACCTTGATTAAATCACAGTGTGCTTGCCTCCCGAAGCTCACATCCGCCATTCTCCCACAAGCGGAAAAAACAACAGCATAGGTAAACTCATTAGGCAACAACTCATCCTCTCTAATCAATCCAAAGAGCTTAATCACACGACTGAGCTCTCCCCGCTTTGAGTGCATCGAAAGAATCGAGTTCCAAGCAACGACAACCCTGTCCTCAAGCTCACGGAACGCTTTCTCGGCGAAGCCCTCATCGCCACACTTGGCGTACAGGTCAAGGATGGCGTTTCCTAGAGACACTTTTGATCCCACCCCAAGTTTCAAGCTTTGGCCGTGGATGACCTTGCAGATTCTTAAAGCTTCGACCCGTTGGGGTATTTCGTCGAACAGGTGGCGGGTCTTGATTTTCTTGCACTGCCGCAGGCATGCTTGGAGCAGAGAAGCGTAGTTGCTACGTGCAGGGTATGGAGAAGGGTCAAGGTGTGGGGCAGGGCTGAATGGCTCGTCTGCAACAGTTGATAGGGTGGATTTGTTGCTTGAACAGAGACGATTTGCAGGGGAAGTTGGTTTCCTGCAGAAATGCCTCACAAGGCGCATCGACTCTCAAGACTCACCCGATCCTACTGAGTCCGCTCGCTACTTCACGTCAACGCGTCAAGGTCCCATTCATCTCGCAACGGTGTCGTTTTACTGGCCACTTCTTTCCCTTTCTATTTTGCTAAAGGGGACTATGAACTTTGTGTTCTTTTTCAGAATGGTCCTCCAATCTTGAACTCGTATCTCAACATATGCAAAGAACCTTCTTGTTTGATTAGAATAATCACAATTGATCTCCAAAAGGATTATGACTTTTCTAAATATTTGTCACCATCAATGCCGATAAAACTTTCATCGGTGAAAATTTTGAAGGCATACTGCAATCGCCATTTATAAAGGGCATGGCGAATTAAATTTAAGAAATTCGTAACATTCGAGAATGAATCGATTTATCATTTAGAACATAGGAAAACGCCAATTTTTGGCTCAATTTCCTTTGAACATTTCCTTTCTTTCTTATCTTATTGCCTTTGCAGGGAGTGGAAATGTCAAGAGATTGCAAACAACCAGAATGCAACAAGCAACAATGCAAACTACTCGTAGGATCCTACACAGTTAATCATCAATTGAAGGACGCGTCGTGTTGGGCAACCTGCGGCCCCGGATGAATGAACTGAACAAGTGTAGAGCCCTCGAAGGCTGCGCGTAAGGCACCATATGAGCAGCCCCACGGACTGTTGCAAACGTCAGCAGATTCCCGTACTCGGTCGCCCAACCACCCACCTGATTGATAAGAAAATCCATGGCATATGTTACTATTGATTGTTCAGAAAAGCTGAATAGAAAAAGAAAATGGAGCCTATCTTTGTATGTCACGTTGCGTATATTACAGGTCTAGGGTGTGTCTTGAACGAGTCAGATTTGCATCTGTTCATACTAATTCCATGCTTTACCACATAAAGTGAATGAAAAGGTCCGTATATTGGTTGATCTGCAACAGCATGTTGCGCTTACAGACCTCAAAACCATAAGTCGAGGGGTGAGATGAAAGTACCTGGCCTTTGTGGAACCAAGCTCCATAGGGTACACTGATCCCGAACTTCAAGTCATGAGCTAGCTCACGAACAAGAGTTCGAGTACCAAGCAGTGGCACGACCGAATCTTGATCACCACTACAAGAATTGAACAGAATTCACCAATCAAACTCCATGGGATTGAAGTAAATACGAGCAAAGACACCTCCGCTTGATAAGCAATTCAAGTGGGATCAGGGTGATATAATAGAAAAGGTTACCTGAAAACCCAGACCGGTATATGGTTTTGGATTATCCTCTTCAACAACGGTAGAATGTTGATGTTGCCATCCGTGTCGCTGTAATTTAAAACTCTGCACTCCAAAAGAAACTTGCAGGATAAGTTAAGGGCTCTTCCGTTTCGTGGAAAACCACCTATTATTGACACAAATTGTGGCATGTAAGGACTAAGGACTAACCCACTGCACATAGACCATGGATAAGGCAAATTGGTTCGGTTCGCATGAAGAGCCTTCTGAACCTCGGGAAGGTTGAAGTAGAACCGCCTTTCGTAGGTCATGCATACATCGACTCCAATGCTAATCTTGGTCGCCTTTAAGAAAAGAAAGATTTTCCTTCCTAAACCAGTCTTAAGGAGGAATATCCAAAGAGCAAGAATTGGTGTGAAGTTTAGTACCAGTTTTTTCAGCCTAAGTTCTTGTTCCACAATGGACGGGTAGCAGACATCGAGGATCACATCATAATTGTTTATGTAGTCACCAACGATGCTGTCGGCTTTGTTTGTGGCTTCGTTGCACAATTCGCTCACATTGTGGGGACTTGCATAGGTGTAATCATCGAAATCGCACTCCCCCGTGATCTTAAGCCCAATCTCATCAGAGATCATTCCGTGGGACCAGAAGAACTCATATGTGGCTCGAGCATCATAGTCCAATCTGAGAAGTGGGTTCCCTATCTGCGAGAGATAAGAGAAGACTACAATTTAAACCGGAATACGTAGTTAAAACGGGGAGAATCTCGGTTCGATATCGGAAACTGAGATTGAACATGTTCTTCCCAACTTTTTGAACCAGGTGGAGCCAAGCAAAGGTTAATATCTTACAGCAACTCCTTTGAGATTGAACTTGAAACCGGTCGAACGCGCATTATGGTCGAGCAGAACGATTGCTAGCTGTGGTATGTAATGCCCTGCAAACGAGTCCAGATAGTTATATTTCGGGAGATTCCTATTTTCCTCCAAAAATCAGATTGAAGACCGGGAAATGTTTCACCTCCTTGAAAATGCACAAACATCTGTCTGTTAAAGCTGAATAAAATGAGATCGAAGAATAAGTTAAGACAAGACCTGCATAGCTTTCTCCTGCGAGAAACAACTCTCTTGTCTTGAACGCCGGAAATTTCTCGTACCATCCCATCAAGAACGTATGCATATCCATTGCTGTGAATGATAACAGAAAAACAGGAACTTAACGTGTCAGAATTTTATACTTCTTATTCCTAAACATATATATTTTTCCGGGGAACAAATATGTGATATGATTACCAGTGGAATCATCCCCGCAACTGTAATCAGAAGTCGTGTTCGAGTACGACCATCCTACTCCTGCAGGAGACTCAACGAAAAGGAGATTTGAGGCTGCAAAGACGAGTAACATCAATATATCAAATTTGAGCACTTTGAAAGAATCAAGCCGGTTGAAACAGGCAAATTCATTTAGATAATTAGATTGAAGAAATGAAATTAAACCTCTGTTCCATGACATGGAATTTCTTCGAAGTCCTCGACCATCACCGGTAGGATAAAATGGGCCCAGCTCAGTGAAGGCACCTCCACCGACAGACGAACATCCTGGGCCTGCGCAGAAATTCCATTATAGTGAATATTACTTAGTAGTGTACCATATACAGTAACTCAATATCCCCGTTAAAAGACCGGAACACCGGTTATATAATAAGACCGAGCTTCAACAGTCATTGTAGAATTCTGCTAATGTGATTCTGATTCGTATACCCTCTAGAAGATATTAAATACATGGAGTGAATATATTAGATTCACAGAATTCAAAAATTTCCATAGAAAAACAACACAGTCAGGACTCATTGTCAATCAATCTCCTCCTCAAACGCATAGTACAGAGAATCTTGAGCATGAAAAGAGACAAAAAGCAGATAAAGTAAGAGACGAAATGGGCACATCCAATTGAACAGGAACAGAACACGAAGAAGAAGTCATGTGTTCATCTTTTATGGCACAAACCTCCATTGAGCCAGAGGGTGAGAGGCTTCTTGTCGGGGTCCTTGTCTGCCTCAACAAAGTAATAGAACAAGCTCCTCCCATGTCTCAAATCGACATCTACGTACCCGGCAAACTGCCTGAACCCGACCTCGGGCTGACCGGGCAACCTCGCCACCAAGTCCTCGGCTGGGAACCCGCTGACGCCGACCAACCCCAACAGCCCAACCGCTAATAAACCCAAAAAGACCAAAGCTTTACCCATCTGAAAACAACTTCAAGAACCCCTTCTACTGCAGAAAAGAAACAACAGACCCTTCATCCATTTTCACTCGCAGCTACTCAGTTTATATAATGGAGCAAGCATGAAAGGGGGGGGGGGGGGGGGGGGGGGGGGGGGTCTTGCTGAGTGAGGGACCGAGGTGTAGTAAGCATTAATGGATAGTGATGGAAGATGATGGTGATGATGATGGTGTTTTGTTGTGCATGCCCCCTTCGGAAATCTTTTATATATATTTTTTTTCTTTCTGTTATAACAGCAGGCACGTGAGGCTTGGCGAGGCTTTAAGGAAAAGGCATCAGCGTCCACATTGGAGCAGCAAAGCTGAGATTTTTATACTGAATTTGCTATATTTCCTCGCCCCATGTAAAGACCATAACAGCTCATGACTCGACAGAGGGAGAGAGGGAGAGAGAGAGAGAGAGAGAGAGAGAAGAAGAATGAGACGTTGGGAAGGTGCAGAGAGGAAGCTGCAGGCTTCTACTGGGGGAGTGTAGCTGGCGTTTTATTGGCAAGTCCGCACAAAGCCGCAAACTGTGCCGCGGAGAGCACAGTGACGGACGCGGGCATTTGGAGCAAGGGGGAGGTAAGTTGAATGAGTAACAATCATTGAATATTTAGTCGAATATGGGATAATGAATTTAAAAACATAAGGTTTTCGACTTAGAGGAAGGAAATTATCATGATTAATTGCACCAATAGTCTAAAAGTTTTATAAAGGTTACAGATTAGTCCATTTTTTTTTAAAACTTGTTGATACACTAAGTTTTAAAACCATTTCTATATAAGACATTCTGTTATCTCGCGCTTGACGCCATCAACTATTACTGACGTGGTCAATACTATGTATCCGCTTTTATCACGTAGAACCAATTATAGTGCGTCACATCATAAAATCTAAAAAAATACAAAAAATAAAAAATATGTAAATAAAAATAATAAACAATTTCGAAATGCTTTTAAAACTTAATGTACTGATAAGTTACTAAAGAAACTTTTTGGATCAACCTGTAATCTTTATGAAATTTTTTAAACTATTAGTACAATTAACCCTTATAGAATAACATGTAATATCTTATATAAAGTCAAAATTTTAGGAGGCGACTCCTCCTTCAACCCCGCTTTGATCAATCTTTGAACATGGATTCCTATGTTTTTTGGGAAGTTATGACGAGCAACTATTCGTTGATCACTACCTAGTCACTTATAACGTTCAATTAACATGTCTGAAAGTATAAAACTAACCTCACAACGATGTCATAAAATTTTTATTTATAAATATTATGATTGGTTATTACTCGCTCAAACTTAATTAGTAATACTCAACCCTTTTTTTTTTACAGCTGTGAGTATAATACATTATATGAATGGTTGGGTCCATGGTGCACCGGGAGCACGGAGTTCTTGCCAATAGGTAGCATCTATTTGTTTGGTTTTGACCAGTGCGGTATCTGCGAGGGAGGCAAAGAGAGACGTTGGGAAGCAGCACGTTGGAGCCGCATTCATTTATTTTTGGCATTATTTTTGAAAGTTTTCTCTCATGTAATTAATGCTTTTGAGTTTTCTGTAAAAAATATATATATATATTGGATTTGGGTCAATCAAAAAAGAAAAATATATATATGAAAAAAGGAGGCGTATTGCCGTTAGATCATTGGTAACAACCGGAACATAGGTATTTCAAGTTCGATTTTCTCTCGTGAAATTACCGTGTCCCTTTATATAATTTTTCTTTTGTATTATGTCTTTAGCTTGAATGTATTGTACGTAACGAGTATATCACGTGTCACTATGTCACTAGACACATAAAAAAATTCTATTTTTATCAATGGTAATTTTTTTTTAATATTTTATAAAATCAATAAAAATTGAGGATTCTTATCAACTCGTGATATTGCCACATAATATATATACATGTCTCATATAAGATTGTCTCTCTTTTGTAATAGAAAAAAAAAGGAAAATAAATATGAAAATAGATAAATCGAAGGCATCTAATCTATCTTGTTTTGTTTGGCTTTTTCTTCCGCTGCTTCTTGGTCCAACGTTGCATTTCACGAAAAGACAATGAAGATGTAGTCATAGAAGTTCCTTTTCTTATTTTTTTTTTAAAAAGATGTATGGAATTGTATATAAATTATTCTAAATATTCACTTCACTTTTAATAGGAAGAAGGAAAAAAAAACTCAGAGAATAATAAACAGAAATCATTTTCGAGATTTTTCACGTAATTAAATAAGTATCTGTAGTCATGTAGAATACGATCCGCATTTATTTATATTTATATATATATATAACGAGATTTTCATTCCATTGATTTTAGCCATTGGAATACATGCGTGGGTTGAGTTAGATATAATATGGGAAAGATGGTTTTTCAGCTTTTACAAATTAATAAATCTGGTCGACAATAAACTATTCATTTTGTCGAGACATGTGCTAATGACTATAATAAAGCTTACGTATATATTGAGAATATAATTGGTTGCATGCAGGAGCATACATATGTATTATTGTTTGACCATATGGGAAGGTAATGATACCATTCGAAACATACACACACACACACACACAAAAAAGGGATGGATCTAATACCATCGAAAAATTTGAAAGGTTGAAAGCTCTCGACAAAATGATCGATGACGATCTATCTGCTCCAAGTGGTATCTGAATTAATAGGTCAATGGCATCCGTCTATAATAACAATGTGTGCCAGCACGAGTGAACTTATCGCATGTGCTTTATATATTACTAGATACTATAATTGGTTAGACTCGTCTTGCGTTGTATTTCTTCCGAGTGCAAAAATGTATAGCCAATGAAAGATTTCATTTTAAACTAATCATATGGAGAAAGTCGCGTCTCTCTAATGCAAGCTGGCCTGCTCCGTGATCTCGCTAATGCAATTCAACTCTCTGATCGTGATAGGGTCACATGGACGGCTCACAAATCCGAGACATTTTCTGTTGCTAGTGCGTGGAAATGCTTTAGTCCCAGAAGCCAGAAGATGGAATGGAGGAACGCAATCTGGTTTGAGGGGCAGTTTCCTCGATCCTCTTTCATTAGCTGGCTTTGTATTCATAATAGATTGAGTACAAAAGATAGGCTTATGAGTTGGAGAATCTCGATTACTGCACCCGAATGCGAATTTTGTAGTTTGGAATTGGAGACCCGAAATCACCTCTTTTTTGAATGCCCTATCACCCAAGGGATTTGGAGAAGTTTATTAGACCGTGTTGGAATGAACAAACACAATGTCGACTGGAATACGGAACTTTGCTGGGTCTCCTCTCTCCGTGGAAAGAAGCTGGATATTATTTGTCTTAAACTTCTCTGGACTCACTACATTTACTGCATCTGGAGGGAGAGGAACGCCAGGCTCTACCGGAATCAAGTCTCGCCTCCAACAATTATAATACGAAGGATCTTCTCGGATGTGAAAGCAAAGTTGTCTGTTCTCCCTCGATTCTCATGCAAAATTGCACACTCTATCATTGCGAGGCATATGTTTCACCATTTTGATACTGCAACTAGTTGACTTGGGAGTAGCTCTTGGGTATTTTTTATTTTACTCCGTATAGAGGAAAATGGTATTGGTTTCTGATGTAAATTCATCTGTTATCAATGAAGTTTCATCATTTATCCAAAAAAAAAAAAGTCGCGTCTCTCGGGACCACACACTATCGATGGTAATTAGCTCACTTAACTTGGATGACATGAAATACTGGCATATACCATGCCGGCACAACATGCGTGATGTGCGAGTCATTTCACATCTTTATTGCAATCCATCGATCTATTGCGACAATGATGTGAAAATGAATTCCTATCTATCGTAATATATCTTGCAGTGTCATGTCTTTATCAATTCCAAAATTAATATGCGATAATAATCTCCATTCACTAATTAATTAAAGTCTGAATTCAGAAAAGAGAAATATAATCATGAGATTCTAATTTCCCGATTAAATTGGAACAACCAAAGGTGGCCAAGAGGTGTAGTGGTTTTGGTGATCTCAATTTCAATGGTGATTATTGGTTGTTGTGATTTGCTCCACAGATTTTCATGCTTCTCATGAAAATTTCAAGGTTGTTGTGGTTGACTCATAATTAATACAATTAGTACATGATAATGATGATGATGATGATAATGATGATGATAATGATGATGATAATGATGATGATAATGATAATAATAATTATTTCTTCTTAAGATCTTTAGTATAATTCATGTCTTTGTTCCAAAAATTATAGAAGGATCTCGAGCACTCAACCTAAAAGAGTTATCTAAACGTTTATTCCAACACAACTTATTGCTTATTCAGTAAGATATTACCAATATCTAAATTGTCATTTATCCATCAAGCAATATATTTTTAATTAGATAACATATAATAACAACTGCATTTTCATATGTATAAATACTCTCTTTTTTTTTGCTAAATATATGTAAACATACTTAGCCCAAATATTTTTTGCAAGATTCCTCCACTTCAATCGATTAATTAACAATTAATTAATTACATTGGATTATCCTATTAAGATTCCCATCACTCTTGCAATTGAATGACCCCTCACGAGAAAATCCGCACAATATGCAGGTCCATAGTACATGCCATCAATGCCCTCCAAATCATAAAAAGATCAATCTGATTCACTCAACAAATTTTTGCTTTTTGACGAAGTCTCTCTGAATTATATATATATATTTTCGATAAGTATATATATATATATATTAATCTTATCGCGTACTGACAATAACAATGTGATTGAGAATGAGACGAGGTGCACAAGGGAACAACTCGATAAAGATAGACATCGAAGAGCTACATATGATTTAAAGCAGTTTTTGCACCGATCGTGAGCTATGCAAGTTGTATGAAATCACGGGAAAATATCATTTACGCCTCGACACAATATCAACGGCCCAGACCGGGCTTACGATGTGGAATTATACTCGAGAAAGCATCACTCGGGATTCAGATAAGAACCCTAGAGAATTCGCTATTGATGTTCTTGGGGTGGCATCGAGTGTCTTCCACAAAAAGTGCCTTTGGGCATCAGGAGGGGGTCCTGACTGGCCCCATATTACCCCCACATTCTTGTCATGCCCAAAAAAGCCATTCAGCCAAAGCGTGGCAAGGGGAAAGAATATGTTCACGGGCATGGGACAGAGATTGAAAGGTCCATCAGTCAAACCAAAATTAAGAAATGGACAAACATCATATTGTTTGAATTTCTGGGTCGTATCTAATCATCTCACCAAGTACCAAACGTGCATTGTTCTGGTATTGTGGGACAACCGGGGCCCCTCTCGGACCACTGAACCTGCGCATCTATTCAATCAAGGGTTAACCATAGATCAATATATCATTAACATTGATCACAGTATACATCAACGATACAACATGACTGATGGCTCGACCAGTATGGGATCATATGTATGTATATGATATCATATCTCGGAATACAATCGGACAAGGCGTAAGGAGTCGAACGAGGTGTTCAAGCGCCACTCGCGTTGCTTCTTGCTGAGGGGTCTCCCTTTACCTGCCTTCTCTCTGTTCACCCTGACATCGGCTAAGCCCCAGGTGCAAGATCTCGCATCTATGTCGAAAGAGATGAGTCTAAAGATACCATCACTTTCTGAAGGAGATACGCCTTCAGATACTTCACTGGTATATTTTACGAACATCGGCCGTTCCTTGAATCGGTCGAGATCATATGGGACCCGAACAACTCTTTCAACCCCGGGAGATGATACCTGACAGAGAGAGAGGGAGAGGGGAATTCACAAATTCAATTTCCTCGAGCCAATTAACTAAGCACTTGGAACATAGAATTCCTGCAAATTCACCAGTATATCACACACTTTCACTGAATCCTGAAGGGCCTTTATTAAATTTCGGTTCTTGTGTTTCTAATCCAAATGAAGACGCAGTTAAGCATAGGACCGAAATAACTGATCATTGAGTCACTCCAAAAAGGAAGAGGCATGAGGAGTCATTCATTGCACGTATAATTACCTCCAAGGATAATTTCCCCGGTACAGACTTGGCAAGCTCAGCTTCATCAAGACGAGTCCTGTAGGACAAAGAAAATGCTTCAATATCTTCCATACTGGGAGAACCAGACCTGCAACATTGTCGTTACGAGTTCAAATTAGTTTGTGCATCATTGATTACTTCTACGAGAGCAGATTATTCATATAGTCGCCTCCCATCTCAAAGTGTAACAAACTACTTAAAAATGGAGCCACAGTGGTTTCATAAAAAGATAGATTTTTTCAAAGGGGCTCACTTGTTGGAAAGAGTCTCTATTCGGACTTGAATAGTGGAATTGGACAGTGTTTTGAACGCATATATTTGGAGTTCGCCATCGAATGACTGAGTAACCTCTTCGGCTATCGCCAATGCTTCCTTGTCCCACCATGTCCCTGCAAGAGAGATTCCGCCTCCTCCTGCTCCATCTCCGACCTTTTTCCGCAATATCCCAAACCAAACAGCATTCACTTTTCAGCAGATTTGAAAATAGCATTCTGAAGAATCAAATACTTGAAAGTATTTAAAGATCACAACTCACATAAAGAGTATCATCTTCGGGAAACTCATCCTCGAAATTGTCATCCTCATCTCCATCGAATTCCTCTGCAGGTTAGATGTACCGCCCTCAGTTTAACATAATAAATAGCAAAGGCCCCCGGACTCATTCCAATGCTGAACTTAGGAATCATTGCAGAAAGTCATATGGAACCAATAAGAAGTAGAACCAGTATATCTAAAACTTGAACCGACAAATACCCAAATGTGTGTTGAGTCTGGTTTTCAGGTCATCGGGTATACCAGTAACAGCCCCATTCCAACTGCCATAACTACAAATCGTGTTAAATTAGTTCTATTCTTGCACTCTCAACAGTGCCTTTGATCAGACGACTTGGACTATTGACACTAAAACCCTGTTTGGTACAACAGGATGGCATTGTCGGAGATGGAGAATCCAACAGTTTTATATGTCGGTTCCTTTTCCAGTGCATCTCACCAAACACGAGCACGGGGAATCAACTTATCGGGAACACTATGGAAGCAATGACATTAACTCCCAACGCTCTCATATATATCCAGAAAACACGGGCCAAAAGTCACAGCATCTTATTTCCAGAGCATGAGAAATTCATTAAGTACTAGACAAAATCATTACGTAACTGCCTGTTCGTCAAATTAAAAGCTATGCTACCGAACTGCTCGGCAATGCAATGTACATCAAGAAATTCCAGAGCAACACCGGAATCTTGACTCGGCGAGGAATCACGCAAACCAGAATTATGAACAGAAACACAAATACAATATAGCTAACATACCAAGCTGGAACCTTTGCTTTAGTGGCATTATCGCGAATGACGAAGAGGGGACCCAACCCAACCCAAGTACGCACAAAGGGACTATAAAACACAATTCAGAGTCCATTTCTCATCATCCAAACAGAGAGGTTCAACTCACCGTCATCAAAGTCCCCAAGAAGGAGCTCTTCCTCCTCATCCTCTTCCTCATCGACCGACCTTATTTCTTCGATAATTGTGGGCTTGAGAACCGGCTCCGACCTCGAGTTCTTCTTCTTGGCATGAACAGAGAGCCGCCGGAGGCTAACGCTGTGAGATGAGGAGGCCGAGAGAGGGAGGAAGAACTCATGGGCCCGGCTAGAAGGAGAGCATGGGGCACTGATCCTTAGGATCGGCTTCGGAAAAGCTGTCGAGGCCATCAATGGAGGAGCTTCAAGAAGCTGCAACGGAAGGTTGAAGATAAACCCAGCAGCAGAGGTTTATGTTCGGTATAGTTCAGGCCTGGGCATGGAGGTAAAATTCCAATTTCCCCCCTAAAGTTTTCCCACCTTTCATTTCGGCCCTGATTATGGAAAACTATGAGAATTTTGGATTTGGGGAAAGCCTGTGCTCGACTACGATTGGTTTGAAGTATCGCTCTTACCTTCTTTATCCAAATCTCGAGCTGATCAAGAGTGGTCGAATTGGAAAAGTTTGACGCGTAATTCAACTCATTACGTCTCAGTCAATTAAGGAGCATCATACATTCCAGAATCTTTAAACAGGTGTAGAATCAAGTCGGACTCAATATGAAGAAGCTTTCGGACCGGGTTAATCACTCAAATTATGTATGCAATATGCTTGTATAGTACAGAAAGTTCGACCATTGTAACTGCCAAATAATGAATCGAAATAAATGTCACCTACATTTGAAGAAGTATGAGAGATGTATGATAACCTATGATGTCACAAAGATGGGAGAGAAGCGGAGCCAAGCTTTAGTGGTGGAGGGACAGTAGTTGTCGAGTTATCGGTCCAGTTCTTCTCACCCCAGTGCCACAGCATACTTTCCCAGAAGCAGAAATCCTCCAAACATGTCTTTAACCGCTTGTCCTTGATCTTTATCTTCCAGTGACCGTCTGTGTAGATCGCCTTCTCAGCCTGCCTCCGGTCCCACTCCAGAGCCGCCTTCTGCTTCGACCGGAGCAAGCAGAACTTGTGCAGGTTCTTGGGCATTGCATCGTGGACCTTCCACCACCTCTTGTGGGCAACGTCACTCGCAAACTCTTGTAGTATGTCCACGTTCCAGTTACAGTCGTAGTCCCTGAAACAGAGCCAGGGTTTGTTCCCAAGGTAGTGGAGGACATAGAGGATTGGTGGATCCGCGCCGAAGAGGCGGGTCTTCATTGCCTTCTTCTCAGGCTCATCCCCTTCCCAGAAGTGTTTCAAGAAGTTCATGTGTTTAGGGATCCGGTGCCACCACGTGAATACCTCGTTTAGGTACCCCTGATCACCTCCATTGTAGGACTCAATCTCGTTGATGTGGTCCATGAGGAGCTGGAATGTGCAGTTTGAGGGCTCAACCACCATTACACCAGAATTGAAGAGAGTAGCATTATTTCCTGTTGCAGAAATTTCCGGCATCTCAAAGAGGAAATCAATGTTTCTCAATATGAGCATGTCAGCATCAATGAAGATTATCTTGTCATAATCCGTCAACTGCCAGAGACGGAACTTGCTGTAGTTCCATTCATTATAAGCATCAGGTTCAGCCTTAGGATTCCTGATCCTCGTAATTGTGTGAATTTTCCAACCTGCAGCTTCTAATCCTCCTCTGTGATAGTCCGTGATCGATTCATCGACGAGTATCACGAGGTCCCGAGTTGAACCTGCCATGCGGATACTCTGAGCTGCAGCGATTGCCCCACAAACATAGAAGTGAGCAGAGTGAAGGATCGTTGCATAAGCTTCTCGGCTGGCCCTCTCCGAATGGAAGTTCTCTGTTATGATATAAAGAACAATATCATTTTCACTTCATTTTCATTGTAACAAGTGATTCATATTGCCATCATTATATATAACATCCCGGACCCCATCGTGCAGAGTCTTATACCTGTTTTCAGACCCTCATGTTTCTTTCTTCTTCTTTTTTACCCCAAAAATAACGCAATAATTAAGAGTAGAACCACTGTGTTAACCTGTTACGCCCCTATTACTATCCTGATAGGCTGTGAATTTTTAAAGAGCATTTCATTGTAGGCAGTTTGAAGCATAGAAGCTAATATGACAGTAAAGATCTTGGCTTATGTGATAGAAGAGAAGGCAAAGAAACAGATTTGTAGCTGACCTTTAGCCTTAAGAGGCACAGTAAGTTCACATGATCCCACCGGAAGTCGGACCTTTTCTCTCAGTTTGTTCAGGTTCGGCTCATATAGCCAAACATTTCCTTCGTGTATAAGCAGTTCTTTGCAAGTGAACAGATTTGGGATTGGAAAGCACTCTGTCACAAAGAGTACACGGACTGGATGATAGCTCTTTGCAGAGGCAGCAAGCCCACCTGCTGCAAGCTGCAAGTGCAAACGAGCCACATCTCTTGACCACTTTCCTGACTCATTACATGGAAGCTTGACAGCAAGGAGATCAATCCTCGGTTTTCCTGGAACTTGAAGCTTAGGTAAAGAGGGACAAGTGGGAACCTCAAAGTCTTCTTCCTCATCTATCCACTCAGGATAAAGTGATTCCCAGGTTACATTTTCTGCCACAGGGTCCAAATGCAAAGTGACGTGTTCAGCATCGGGAATCAGCTGCTTCCACAGTTCAATTTCATCCTCTTTAAAGTTCAACAGACCAATTCCTTTATAGTCATCTCTGTCAGTCAGCTTCTCAATAGCAGTTGAGATTTGGTCCCAGTTGATGTTGAGGGAAGATATATAACGAGGATCTGGAACATTATGCTCTCTCGTCCATCTCTCCATGAAACTGTGCCTGCACGAAATATCCATAAGGACTTTTTGAACTGAATAGAAAAGAAATGATTTCGCTAAATTAGAAGATAGAAGAGAAATGAAAAAAGATGAAGCTCTTCGGACAGAATTGGAAAACACTGCCAAAGTAAAGCAAGAGAAAAGAACTTACCGAGATGCAGAATTGGAGAGATCTGTATTGTAAATTGCTGGAGATCGGTAAAGGGTCAGAAAAGTTCCCAGTAAAATGATGACAAGCACAATTTTTAAGGTTGGTATCTTGCAGTTGAAATTCCTTCCTAGGATGGGAAAGCGGAGAGCCTTTTCAACATCTTTGAAATATCTACTCCTTTGGGACCTTCTTTTGTTCATTTCTTCACTGTAACAAATACATAATTATAAACCATGTTAAGCGAAAGCTAAAGATGAGGCTTAAACTAGAAGAAAGAAGTGGTTGCTGATAAATTGCAAAATGAAGAATAATATAGACATCCCTTTGAGAAGTTAATAAACATGTATTTGGCCCTACAATTTAACATTCAAGTATCATTTTCAAAGCAGAAGTGTTATCCCCATGGAGCAGATAAGAAAAAAATGAATAAGAAAAATAAACCAGGAAAGCATCAATTTGGTGCAGTCTTACATTCTATTTTGCAGAATAATTTCGAAAAGTACAATTTCAAGCTGGCATTGTTCTCTAACCCGGTATATAACCTCTTATATGATGGCAGAACTCAAGGACCTTACAACAAAAAGAGAATAATCTTGAAGGGGAGTATAGTTCATCGGCTATGCCAAGAGAAGCAAAAGAGTTGATACAAAGTGTTTTCATGTTCGTATGCTAATCAGCTGCTACTCTAACCTCCATTCTCAGATCATTCTAATCAGATATAACATCTAACTACTGCTGTAGCCTCCTCTGAGAAGGAAAAGAATCTACTTTGCCCCTTGTCTAACTTTAGTGCCAGTACAGAAGATCATAACTCTGAAACGTAACAAATAACATGAAAAGGAACACAGTGGTTTTCTGCCCAGCAGTTGCTTTCATGAGACTCATGATCATGTATCTTGCTGACCATATTGGTTTCCTAAAATAGCTACTTTTAGATCGATAAAACTCGGGAATGGTGAACTAATGGGGCGGCGAAACCCGAGATCCCAACCACCGAGTCCTCAAATCAAGCCTATGGGAGTTCTCATTTTGCCAATTCAATGGTTGAACTTAAGCGACCTGATGAAGACTTCAAAATTTCCAACCAACACTTCACTCATTACGCTACACTAAGCCTACCAAGCTGTGAACTGACAGATTACTCATGCAGCAGAGATCAAGATGCTGTCTTCTCAAATCGACCAGAATTCACCAATAGCAAAGGAAGAAGCAGTGAACTACAGAGAGAGACTCACTTAGATGAAGCAGACAATCGGAGCCGAGGCTCGACGGGGCTCAGCGAGGCTCCTCTCATCGCCGATCAGTCTCGCCGGCTGACAGGTTCACACCGAGGTCATCACCTGACCAAATCAAAACCTCAGAAATCAGCATTTCACGATCACGGTCAGAACAAGCAAAGGTGATTCATTTTTCCAACCAAATTCTGAACTGAAGCTTCACTCACTGTCCAAAACAAAATCGACTAACTTGCAAGCCCATCAGGGAGAAAGAGGAGATGGAAACCGGAGAATACGCGGGATCTGCCGGGAGGGCGTAGACAGCAATCCGTGTATATGGACGAGGTCAAAGACAGTCAAACGTCAATGCCAAATCAAAAGGAAGCTCAAGAAGGTTTTGGCAATCCTGTTAGGCTTGTATTGAGTCTTGCTCTGATTGTTTCTTTGGCTGGCTTCTCTGCTGCAAGTAAGCTTCACTGCTTGTTCACAGCCATGGGGGAGGAAGAAGAAGAAGAAGCGGCCAATTTCTGTTTTTTCCGATTATGTCCCTGTAAGAAGAAGGAAATGATCGTCACTTGCTGCGTTGACTGAATGCTCTTTTTTTTTTTTTTTTTTTTTTACATCATGGTTTTCGGAATCGCAACGGTTCATAACAATGCAGTTAAAGCCGGGTCAGTCTATATTGTAAAACCCTGCATGAATTTTCTCCATTCATATACTCAAATTCAAGAGTTATAGTTAGGGCCTTAGGAAAGAAACCATCTTATGCTTCTACATTTTTTGCCTCGCGTGCATGTATAATCCGTAACTATTGTGGTATGTTACTCGTGCGATTCACGCTCATTCACTCGCGGTTGTGATCTAGAACAAGGTGGTATTTCATTGCGTCACATTTAAAAAGATATAATCACCTAAGAATTTTTCATACACGGGAACCAGTAATGCTGCAGCAATTATCTCGGTACGGATGTTTATTACACGATACAAAGAGTAATCAATATAGGAATTTCTATTTTTTGATTGCCATTTTGGATCAACCAGCTGATCATGTAATAGTGATTGCTGGTCCAATGTAATGTTTTTAATCAAGGAACTAGTCAATGAGAGGAATCCTACCTGCTCTGTTTTGTCAAAAGCTCAATTCTATTACAATACAAAAGAGAATCCAAGGAATTGTATTTCCACTTATTAAAAAAATATGGAACTATAAATCAATAAGTTTACTTAAATAACAATAATAATTTAAAAAGTCGTTTTATGTATGTATGATTTCTGTAATCTTTGAATTCATCCTACATGCCCTCCTTGTCAATATAAGGACCCTCGGACTTTCCTCTTTCGCACGGCGATCAAAAAAATTATGAGCAATTGTTTCATGATGTCTTTGTCTCTCTTAACTGAAAACATTAACAATAACAAAACCCAAAAATGAATGGGACATAAATCAGATATGTAATACGCCCAATTATTCAACCAGAATAATAATAATAATGATAATAATAATAATTTTAATAAATCCCCAACTGATCATGTGACAATGGATCAAAAATTCCCATCCATTACATAAATAAATAAACCCACAAAACTACCATAATAATGTACCAACCAACTAACTCTGGATATTTTAAATTTACCCATATGCTGACTCTGGGGATGACAATTAATATATTATGATGGTGGCATTATATGATCTCCAAAACAGGAATAACTGTAAAATTAATTATTATTGAAAGACTTACAATATTCTTTTCCTTAAAAAAAAAAGTAAAACTTTGTTATTGTATTAATTATAATTATATGATGTATAAATTGTAATGCAAAACCAGGCGGTAATTCTCTTTGTAGTAGGTATTAAAGAAAAAAAGGGCATAACTAATCACGTAAACACTTCTTACCTCTATGAATCGTGATTCGTTGTCCTTATACTCGTTCAACTGTTGTTATTCGATAAAAACAAAATTTCCGCGGGAGCTGTTGTAGCGTCAGTGACCTACCACAACCTTCTCCAGCTAATCATCGTCTCGTCTCGGGTTTAGTTGTTCTAGTCAAAGATTGGAAAATGAAGATTAAACTGATTAAGCTTATACCCTCTTCAATCTGATTAATGATAGTACCAATCAGCCAACTTTGGACGGGGTCTATAGATGGCCATGGGCCTGCAGTAATGGGCTTCCCGAAATGTCAGCCCAGCCCATTTTTCCCGAGCTCCGACGTCAGCTCCCGTTGCTCGGATTGTCCGAGATCTGAGAAACTTCCAACGAAAACAGTTGAAGAAGAAGAAGGAGAAGAAAAAGGGGAAGGAGAAGCAGCAGCTGATCGGCGATCACAGCCCTCGGTCGGAGTCGGTATCGTTGCTGATTCGTCAAGGAGTCTCGCGAGGATGGTTCTGGTGTCCGCCGCGCGGGATTACATCAGCCGGATGTTGCAGGACATCTCGGGCATGAAGGTTCTCGTTCTCGATTCCCAAACGGTAATGACCTCACAAGCTAGCATCGTTGAAATTTGGGTTTTAGTTAAAATATTTCGTCCAGGAATTGGCTGAGTCTAGGATCATGATAAATTCGATGACAGTGATCACCAGCCACAGCTGTGCCCCTGCAATTGCATTGGCACGGAGATGTTGTCCTTCGATTCTGCCGCATTGATGTCACGATAGGGTTATAGGGTGTTGGAGCTTTGAGTTTAATATGATTAGAGATAAGAGATGGAAGTGAAATTATGTATTGAGAAATGGCAGAACTTTTTTTTTTTTTTTGGGGGGGGGGGGGGGGGGGTTGGGAATTGCGCTGATGCGGTGTGCTCAGTGCTTAGCTGTAGGAAATCGAATCTTGCCGGAAAAACGCATTTTTTCGAGTTGTAGTGCGTACCTGTGAGTTCAAGGAGCTGCAATTGCATGGTAGGAATTGTTTGATGGGTATACTGATTTGCAGGTGAGTGTTGTTAGTGTTGCATATTCGCAGTCAGAGCTTCTGAAGAAAGAGGTCTTCCTGGTGGAGTTTGTTGATTCTATTTCCAAGTCAAAAGAATCGATGTCACATCTCAAAGCAATTTATTTTCTTCGCCCTACATCAGAAAATATTCAGCATCTGCGGCGGCAGCTTGCTAGTCCTAGGTTCGGAGAGTATCATCTTTGTAAGTTTTTCAAATTCAAAGACATTTAGTTTTGAGTTCGGCTAGAATCTTGAAGCGAGATAATTGATCATGAGTTACTGATGAGATTTTTCCCCACGCTCTATGATACTGTCTTGTAGTTTTCTCGAACATATTGAAGGATACCCAAATTCATATTTTAGCTGATTCAGATGAACATGAAGTTGTTCAGCAAGTTCAGGTAATCTTCATTTTCATATCATTTTACTTTGGAGGATAAGACTGTTTCAGTGGGCAGAGGCAAGACGAAGTTTAATTAGCCTAGAACTCTTCACTTGAGCTTCTAATTGTCTGGTGATACTTTTAGTGTGAGTGCCAAGATTTTAGTTGCTGATCTGGAATCCAGCATACTTAAAACAAGAGCATGAATGAGATTCGTTAAGCAGCTTTTGAAATTCTGAATAGGTCATAGATACTTGATTCTGACGTTATGTGTTTCTGAGTGATTAGTCTAGTTACATTGTTAAATTAATTTGTCGCTTATACTTCCATCTTCTTCTTCTTTTTTTTCAATTTTTCGAGAGGGGTGATGTTTAATTTTTTTTTTTTGGCATGGATAAACTTTTTCTTTCAATTTTTTTTTAATAAATTCTGAATAGGTCACATATACTTGGTTCTGACGTTGATGTGCATTCTGTCACATGATGCTGTACTAGCATGTTCAACTCAGTGGTGTTGATGCTATCTAGTCATCTTCATGTTTCAATCTAGCATCTGGATCCAACCACTGACTTGATATTGCAGGAGTTCTACGCAGACTTTGTTGCAGTTGACCCTTACCATTTCACACTGAATATTCCATCCAATCACATGTACATGCTTCCAGCAGTTGTGGATCCCCCAAGATTGCAGCAATTCTGTGACCGTGTTGTTGATGGTATTTCCGCCCTTTTTTTGGCCTTAAAGCGGAGACCTGTAATTCGGTATCAGAGGACCTCTGATGCAGCGAAAAGAATAGCACACGAAGTTTCGGTAAGTCCAATTGTGACATTAATGAATATATTTGGTTTACAACGTATAGGTTTGTTTACTGTTTCCAGGATGATGGTGTATTGCCGAGCATACTGCAAGGAGACTCTTTATAGAGTTCTCTGTCCATCCATAAATATCTCATTTTCCTTCTGGTTTATGATTTTTATGTGTCCAGAAACTGATGTACCAGCAAGAAAGTGGGCTTTTCGACTTTAGACGCACAGAAGTTTCCCCCTTGCTTCTGATAGTTGATAGGAGGGATGATCCCGTGACTCCACTTCTGAATCAGTGGACTTATCAGGTAGGGATTGTTCTACTTTTTGGTGAGTGCCTACCGGTATGTTAGTGCCAGAACTAAAGTGGCAGCTAATAGTACACGTTTTGCAGGCAATGGTTCACGAACTGATAGGCATTCAAGATAACAAAGTTGACTTGCAAAGTTTTGGGAAGATTCCTAAAGATCAGCAGGTCAATATCTCTTCTGCTCCACCATGATATTTACAACAGTAACATAATCTACATAGTTATGTATATCTGCTCTATTGTGTAAATAGGAAGTTGTACTGTCAGCAGAACAAGATGCCTTCTTCAAAGCCAACATGTATGAGAATTTTGGAGATATAGGGATAAATATTAAGTCGATGGTCGATGAATTTCAGCAATTGGCGAAAAGTAACCAAAACATCCAGACAATAGGTTTGTATGAAGTGCCATGAGAGATGAGCTGTTTTAGAGATATATGACCAGTGAAATTTATTGATAAAATATTCTGACATTTTGCAGAGGATATGGCCAAGTTTGTCGACAACTATCCTGAGTACAGGAAAATGCATGGCAACGTCTCGAAGCATGTTACTTTGGTCACTGAAATGAGCAAGATAGTTGAAGAGCGAAAGCTCATGTTAGTTTCTGAGACAGAACAGGAGTTGGCTTGCAATGGTGGCCAGGTGGCAGCCTTTGAGGTAAATTCTGTTGAAGGGTTTCTTATATTCTAATGGTGGCTTTGTGTACCTTAAAAGACCTAAGCCTATGTGAAGGCTCTCGGAAATGGTTTACTGGTATAGTAACTCATTAAGGCAGTTTAAGCTTCCAAACCTCCTCACACTTTTAATTTAAGATGCTCTGGACCATTTTGGGCTAAGATGCCATATCTGGTCATGATAAAAGTAATACTTATTGTAGTTCTATTTATGCTTCTAACAACTTTCACTTTTATGGTTCATTTAGGCAGTGACTAATCTTCTCAACAATGAAAATGTATCTGATATCGACCGTTTACGCTTAGTCATGTTGTACGCCTTGCGGTATGAGAAGGAGAGCCCTGTTCAATTGATGCAACTTTTCAACAAACTTGCGTCGCGATCTCCAAAATACAAGCCCGGGGTAAGTTTACCAAATTATCTTAGTTCATGTTGCATTTTTCTTTTTGCCCCATCGGAACCTTGCATTCATTTTTGTGCCTTGCACTTCTATGAGCTTTACATATCCGTCACAAAGATGCAAGTTCCAACCAGGATGATTATTTCTTGACTATTTTGTGAGAGGAGCAACTTCATTGGAAGAAAACAGATTTCATTCCATTTCTTTTACTGATTTGCTTGATTTCTTCTTGTTTGAAGTTTGCTGTAATATTTTATAGATTCGTCAGTCTTATTGCATGCATTTTTGTGCCTTGCACTTCTATGAGCTTTACATATCCATCACAAAGATGCAAGTTCCAACTAAGATGATTATTTCTTGACTATTTTGTGAGAGGAGCAACTTCATTGGAAGAAAACAGATTTAATTCCATTTCTTTTGCTGATTTGCGTGATTTCTTCTTGTTTGAAGTTTGCTGTAATATTTTGTAGATTCATCAGTCTTTCTAATGATTAAATCGGGCAATAATTATTGCTAAGTTGAATTGGAACCATGGATGCAGCTTGTTCAATTTTTGCTGAAGCAAGCTGGGGTTGATAAGCGAACTGGAGATCTTTTTGGAAATCGAGATCTTCTAAACATTGCCCGCAACATGGCACGTGGCCTCAAGGTTGGTCAATTTTCATGGAGTTATTCTGTAACTTTTTTATTGGTTTAACTGCTCACCTGCTCATGATATGATCTTCTGCCTATACACAGGGGGTAGAGAATGTGTACACACAACACCAGCCTCTTTTGTTCCAGACTATGGAAAGCATTATAAAGGGTCGGTTGAGAGATGTAGACTATCCATTTGTTGGAAATCACTTTCAGCAGGGCAGGTTGTTCCCCTCTTGGTCTTTTATTATATATTGTAAAATAAGAAATATGATTTGTGTATGAAAAGTTGGCAACCTCGTGAAATTAATGATTTCTCTCATACTCTGTTATTCTCTATAAATGCAGGCCGCAGGAGGTGATAATCTTTGTTGTGGGTGGGACAACTTACGAAGAGTCGAGATCTGTTGCTCTACAAAACGCCACCAATTCAGGAATTCGTTTCATCCTTGGAGGTTCAGTGCTGCTCAATTCTAGGAGGTACTTTTCTTTCTTGATTTTTGATTCCCTTCTTGGGGTTTTTTATGCATGTTAAATTAACTAGATAGGAAAATCCAGCAGAACTGGACAGTGGAAGGAAAAGCAGTTCAGCTTAAAATGCATTTTGCTGCTCTGCTCCATTTTCCCCAAGCACCTCTCTTCTGATTTGTTATCTTATTGCCAGTTCTCGAGATATGTTGATGGCATTTGGACTGTATAAATCTACTCTGCTGCTCAACGGGGGTTTGCTGAAAATGCAGGTTTATAAAAGATCTAGAAGAAGCTCAGAGGATCGCTCGCTCTAGTTCAAGTGTAATTTGAAGATCGAATGCCCATTTTGCTTCCCGAGACCGAGCGTATATCTTTTGTTTTTTGCAGCTTCTTGCCTTGTTGAGGTAGTTGCTGATATAATTGAGTTGTACACACAAATCATAGAGTAGTTCATGCACTGCGTAGCCAGACGAGAATCGAGGGGTCAGGATGCTCATTATTTGTGTGAATTAGGTGGAGCTCCGAGAAGTTACACGTGACGCATAAGCTGGCCATTCCCATTCTTTTTTGAAAGGCTGCCCTTAGCAGGGGGTATTTTTTTCTGGGTTATTCGATCTCGATGAACCTTGTTCATGTTGTAACAGTGATTTGCACGAATTGGAATTATATAGGTTAATGTTTGAACGTATAAGATCTGGTGAATTTTTGTCCCCAATTTGTTTACGTTAGTAATTAAAATCATTGGACTGCAATTATAAGAAAGACCAATAAAACTCTGCAATAATATTAAGACTTGCGGGACAAATACCGCCATGGTTCAGTGAGAACTAAAAAGAAAAAAGCAGCAGCAATAATTGACAGTAGTAGTGGAGAAGTCCATTTACGGGGTGGAAGCATGTTTGGTTCGCATGCTTAAACAGAGAATGGAATACATATTTCGTGCGGAATACTCATTTTGACGTTTGGTTCAAGGGAATGTGGAATAGCTATTCTGGGTCGGAATAGTTATTCGGCTTGCATCAGGAATATGGGTGCCTCCCTCGAACGTCCGGAATGGTTAATCTCCATCCGGATTTTCTTCCCTTTATGCGTCTTCTTGAGCAGGGTTTCGTGCATATTTTGATGTAGAGAATGCAATGAACCCTTCACTTGCAGAATCAATGGGTATAGACACAGAAAAACTCCTCTTTCTGCGCCCAAATTCTGCTGAGAATTTACTCAGAGCTGTTTATACGCTTGCCAAAAGCGGATTCATAGATGTTATTGTAGTTGATAGAGTAAGTGGAAGGATTTCCCTCTCCGTTACCACGTCGCAAGCTTCTTGTTTGAGGGCACTTCAATCGGCAAGGAGACATGATTGTAGAATATGTATCTTCAATCAATGTTAATGTTAGGTCTTTATCGGGCGACTAGAATGCCCCGGCTGGAAATGGAAAGCCCAATATGTTGTGCTGGACTTTGTGTTGAAGTCATGTCATTCTCATGTTAGTGTTGAAATTTCATGGAAGAAGGGGCCTCAAATTGTCCAAATTCCCTATCCGATGAAGAGGACAAATTTAGCTATTGCAGGACTTTGACCCACGTAGGTTGCACCTTAATTCTAGCAATGTATGGCTCCGAAAATTCAAAACAAAAATAATGTCGGCTGTGCATCGAAAATTCCCAATATGTTTGTGCTGGACTTTGTGTTGAAGTTATGTCATTCTCATGTTAGTGTTGAAGTTTCATGGAAGAAGGGGCCTCAAATTTTCCAAATTCCCTATCCGATGAAGGGGACAAATTTAGTTATTGCAGGACCTTGACCCACGTAGGTGGCACCCTATTAAATTTTTATTGTAATAGTAGTTTATATTGCAAAGTAAAATAATTATTTTAAGTAAAAATGGCTATTCTTTGTTAATTATTTAATTAATAATTAAATTATAATTTACAGTAATTTTTTATTATAAGAGAATATGTTTTTATTAAGAAATTTTTTTATTAATTATTTAGATAATTATGCTTATTAATTTATTAAAATAGCTATTTCTAATAATTATAATTAAAAATATTATTAATTCATTATTAATAAACATTTAAATATTAATAATTTTATTATTTTTTATTAAAATAATTACTTTTATTAATAATCACAATTTTCATTCACTTTAATTAAAATAAATAATTTTTCAAAAATATTTACTTTTAAATTATTTAAAATATTTATTTTTTATTAATTATAAAAATTATCATTAAAATTATCTATTTATCCTATTAAAATAGAAATTTATCAGAATTTCTATTTTATTTCTTGTCTATTATATTTTTTGTCTATTATATTCTGTATTAATTCCATTTCAGCGAACCAATGGTAACCTAATAGAAGAGGGTCGGGACCAGTCATCGTTATGGTAGAATATTAAACCATATCGACATTGAGCTGGTCAGCGCATGTGCTTCTGGGAAATATCTTTGGTCGAATGGGTCCGACCATTCAGATGAAAGAACCCGACAGTTAATCAAATCACGCGGTAGGAGGGAAGGGGGAAAGAAAAACAGGGATGGATACCTGTTTATCTATTTGTTTTATTAAGATAGAAGACTCATTGTTGGGAAACACATAGTCAGCTGTTGTTTTTGGATTGAAAAAAGAAAAAAAAATTGTGATTTCATGCAAGAAGAGTTGATTAAGAGGCTGAGGGGTAGAAGAGAGCTCAATCAAAGTTCTGCCATCAAATACTGCGATTGAAAAAACTCTCTGACAGTTCTCTGATTCGATCTTTGATCGGAAGTACGCGGAAATGGTTACTGATGGTAGTCCTTGGTTATCTTGGTGGGCATGCCTATGCGTTTCCTTTCTCTCGTCGTTTGCTTCGATCGTTGTCACTGTTTTTGTTATGAAGAAAAGAAGCAGAAGTACTGCAGGTACTACTTCTAATGATGCGTTCTTCCATGGCACTGGTGGTGGCTACAGAGTCGACACATCAGGCTCGTCCTCGGCTAGTGGCCAACGGGGATATGAGTATGACGTCTTCCTGAGCTTCAGGGGAGAAGATACTCGCAAGGGATTCACTGATTGCCTCTACACTGCCCTTGAAGGTGCTGGGATCCGTGTCTTCAGGGACAATGAGAGGCTCGGCATCGGCAAGGAAATTGGTCGTGAACTTCTGCAGGGAATCAAGCGGTCTAGCATCTCCATACCCATCTTCTCTGAAAACTACGCATCCAGTAAGTGGTGCCTCAAGGAGTTTGCCTTCATGATGGAGTGCAGGGAAGCAAGGGAGCAGATCGTGCTTCCCATCTTCTACGATGTCACGCCAAACGAAGTCCAACACCAGACTGGGAGTTACGCCAGAGCCTTTCGGCAGCACGCCAAAAAGCAAGACCCTGAGACGGTTCAAAGGTGGAGGAGAGCTCTTGCAGAGGTTGGATCTTTGAAGGGTTGGGAATTAAAGAACGAGGCCAATGGGTAATTAAACCATTTCCTATTGCGTAGTTATCTATCTGGTGCTATAGATTTTTTGCATCTTTTTTTTTTTTTTGCAATTGTAGCGGCGTTCTCACTTAACTTTTCCGTATAATGTGTAAATCATATTTATCACCGACTTAACATACATATGATTAGAACAATTTCGTGTTTTTTGGAAAATGGAATAATAGACTGTACAATTTAACCAATCTAAAAATTTTGCTCACAACTGGTACAGGTTGGAAAAACTGATGGGAATTGTAAGATCAATGGGAATGACAGTATGGTTTGCCGTTTGGCGTTGTATATCTGTAAGAAATTGACAATACTGCACTATTTTCACTTGCAATCTGTGAAACATTGCCGGCAAAATAGTGTGCTATCATAGATCATATTACACATTTCTTCAACACATTTTGCTTGTGCGTGCAGCATAAAGCTTCATACAGTAGAAGAAGTCCTTTTTCTAGCATTACTGCAAATGATTTTTATTTTATTTTTTTTTAATTTCTGCTTCCATTATCAGTCAATGTTTTATTTCTTTGAACTATCAACTATTTTACCTTGCCCTCATGACATTAATCTTATGCCACAGACATCAAGGAAAATTGATTAAGATGATAGTCACAAAGGTTTTGAGGGAGTTGAAGAAGGCTCATCTTTGTGTCAACAACAACAACTTAGTAGGGATCGACAATCACATGAAAACAGTCGTGAGAATGCTTAGTGTCGATGCGCCAGATGTGAGGTTTATTGGTATTTGGGGCATGGGGGGCATTGGAAAGACGACACTTGCTAAGGTCGTCTATTACCATATGTTGGATGATTTTGACAGTTGCAGTTTCCTACAAGATGTACGAGAAATATCAGGGCGCAGTAACAACGGCCTTCGGCAATTGCAAAGTCAACTTGTTGCTGACCTCTTGAAGTGTGACCGCCCGGAGTTTGCTACCATTGATGAAGGAATAAGTGTAGTCAAGCGTAGGTTTCGTGAGATGAAGGTCCTCATTCTTCTCGATGATGTTGATAGTGTTGATCAACTAAAAGCACTGGCTGCAGAACTTGACTGGTTCGGCCAAGGGAGTAGAATCATCATCACCACTAGAAACAAGGGCACTTTAGAAGTACCTCGGGAGCATCAGGTCTATGAAGTAAATGAAATGGAAGAAGAGCAGGGCCTCCAACTATTTTGCAAGCATGCTCTGAGGAGAGATGCTCCCACAGTTAGACTGAGAGCTCTATCAGAAGAAATTGTCAAAAGAATCGGAGGTCTTCCTCTAGCTCTTGAAGTTATTGGCTCTTTTCTCCATGGGAAAAGTGAGGATACCTGGAAGGCGACATTGCAGAAGTTGAAGATAGTGCCAAATAAGGAAGTCGAGCACAGGTTGAGGATTAGCTATGATGCATTAGAGCACGAACAACAACAAATGTTTTTAGATATTGCATGCCTTTTCAGCCGGGAAGATAAAAGGACAATAGCTCACATGTGGAAAGATCAATATAAATTTTCTCCGGAAGCTGATATTGAAGTCCTCCAACTATTGTCTCTTATTAAGATTGGAGAGGACAATATGCTAAGGATGCATGATCAGCTTCGAGATCTTGGTAGGGGAATTGTTCGGCAAGAAAACCCTAAAGAACCAGGGAAGCGGAGTAGGTTGTGGGGCGATGAAGCAGTTGATGTTCTGCTGAAGAAGCAGGTAAAACATATTTTCATCTTTGGTTGTACAAAAGGCTATTGTGTTGTTAGACAGATAAAAGAAATGGAATTCTTTATGCAAATTTTCTTTTCTTTCTTTCTTTTATCTATTTGGAGCAGGGGTCGAAAAATATAGAAGCCATCCAACTGGAATATCAGATTGGGTTGGAGGACCGCTGTTTTGAGCCTAGCGAGTTTAGGAAGCTATCAAAGTTGAGATTTCTCCAACTAGACTGTGCTAATCTTGCTGGCAATTTTGAGAATCTTCTACCAACCCTGAGATGGCTTCGGTGGAAAATACCGTCACTCGACTGCACAGCAACAAATTTGAATGTAAAGGACCTACTCATCCTTGATTTGTCAAATAGCAAGGTCACACATAATTGGAATGCTTGGAACTCAATTCAGGTCTCTGCTAATACATTGAACTCTCTAATTGATAATGTTTTCTATGGCAAGTTCGGCGATACTTACTAATTGTTTTGCAGATGATGACGATGAAGCTGAAAGTTCTTGACCTCAGCTACTGCAAAGAACTTACTCGAACTCCTGATTTGTCCCCATTTTGCAACCTGGAGAGGTTAAATATAAGCAATTGCGAAAGACTGCAGGTGATTGACCCTTCCATAGGTAAGCTTAAGCATCTTGCTTCCCTCAATATGACAGATTGTCGTTTCGTTAAGGAGCTTCTAGAGCAATTGGACATCAATGAAACGTTGCTTGAACTTGTCATTGATGGAACTGGCATAAAAAAGTTGCCTACCCTGGACGGTTTGATGAAGCTCGAAACCTTGAGTGCCAACAACTGCGCGTGTCTGACTCAGATTCCAAGTTCTATTGGCCATTTAACATCTCTCGCAGATCTTAGACTTGATCAATCAAAAATCAGTGAGCTTCCAGAGTCGATTGGATCATTAGTGACATTGCGACGGCTAACGGTAGCAGGCACTCCTCTGAGAGAGCTTCCGAAGTCTATTGGGGGCTTGAATTCATTGGTCGAGTTGGTTCTATCCAGGACAAGGGTTGCCCGATTCCATTGAGAATCTGATTAATCTGCGTGTGCTTAAGATTGATCGTAGTTCAATCCAATCTATACCTACTGCTCTTGGACAGTTAGAGAAACTTAAATCCATAGACGCTTCAGAGTGTCGATTACTTCGACAAATTCCAATCGAGCTTGGGAGGCTATCCCTTTTAAAGGTCCTGCTATTGCGTCATACAAATATTAGCAGCATTCCAGAGACAATTGGGGGCCTTCCTTGTCTTGAGACTCTTGATTTAGCATGGTGCACACAGCTCAGAACTCTCCCTGCGCTTCCCAGCAGCTTAAGTAGCGTGTCACTGACCTGTGAGTCATCGGTGCCAATACCGAATCTCCCAGATTTGATTAACTTAAAGAAGATAGAATTTGTCCGGTCAGTGGTTCCCAAGGAGATTTTGGAGTTGTCGAAGTTGGAGAAGCTGCATATATCTCGGTCAAATGTTAGCATCTTACTGGACGGAATTGGCGCGCTGGCTACACTTAAGGAGCTTTCTATTGGTAATGTCAATCTCCAATGCCTTCCTGAACTTCCACTAGGTCTGCGTAAGCTATGTATATTACGTTGTCATTCCCTTGCAAGATTGACAGCGCTTTCAAATTTGCAAAACTTATCCGAATTAAAGCTACACGACTGCCCTGAGCTTGTCGAAATTGAGAGCCTCGGTGATCTAGCGACATTGAGAATTTTGTACATTTCTTTCTGCCGAAGGATAGCTAAACTTGATGGCCTTGATAAGCTGGAATCTTTGAAGAATCTAGTTATTTATGAATGTGGAAATCTTGAGAGGCTGCCAGATCTATCAAAGTTGAGTGCATTGTCTTTGATGATGGTATTCATTTGTGAAAAGCTTGTTGAAATTCTAGTCGTTAGCAGTTGGCAGGCCATTGAAACATTGAATGTGTCAAACCTAAAGTCATTGGCTTATGTAGATGTTAGAGGCTGCACTAGGCTAAAAGGACTTGATGGGCTTGATAAATTGGGAGCATTGATGAGATTGAACATTGCAGGTTGTAAATCAATTGAAAAGTTGCCCGATCTATCGAACTTGAAATCTTTGCAAAATCTCAATGCCTGTGGCTGTGAGAAGTTACAAGGACTCGATGGCCTCGATAAATTGGGTGCATTGACACGGTTAAGTATCAGCGGATGTAAGTCAATAGAAAGGTTGCCCGATCTATCGAACTTGAAATCTTTGCAACATCTCGTTGCCTATGGCTGTGAGAAGTTACAAGGACTTGATGGCCTTGATAAATTGGGTGCATTGACATGGTTAAGTATCGGCGGATGTAAGTCAATAGAAAGGTTGCCCGATCTATCGAACTTGAAATCTTTGCAAGATCTCGGTGCCTATGGCTGTGAGAAGTTACAAGGACTTGATGGCCTCGATAAATTGGGTGCATTGACATGGTTAAGTATCGGCGGATGTAAGTCAATAGAAAGGTTGCCCGATCTATCGAACTTGAAATCTTTGCAAGATCTCGATGCCCATGGCTGTGAGAAGTTACAAGGACTTGATGGCCTCGATAAATTGGGTGCATTGACACGGTTAAGTATCAGCGGATGTAAGTCAATTGAAAAGTTGCCCAATTTGTCAAACCTAAGATTGCTGGAAATTTTTAGAGCAGATGGTTGTGAGAAGTTGCAAGAAGTTGAGGGGCTGAAAAAAGTGGAAGAGCCACCAACTCAGCCGAAGTGGAAACTGTGGCAATGTCTAGATGGTAATGGTATTGAGAAGTTACAAGAACTTGATGGGCTTGATGAATTGAGATCATTTTGGGGGTGGTTTGAAGATAGGACATCTGAGAAGTTACTCAACCAATCGAACTATGGAGTATTGAGACAATGGTATGCCGATGGCTGCGAGAAGGTACCAGAACTTGAGGGCCTCGAAAACCTGGAAAATTTTCACTTAGACGTCTCTGAAGATTCAAATCAATTGAGATTCTATAAGATTTATAATTGGTAGAGTGCCTTGCTAGTTTTTTTGGTGGGAAAAGATATTACCTGTACGACACTTGGGTATGAGTCATAATAAGGGATGCATGGGGCAGACAGAGGACTACTCTCCTTTCCAGGTTGTTCAATAGCAAGTGCTTGAAAGGGGTGGCCCTCATGATTGCATGCAGAGGCAAGTCCTGACCAGCAAATATGGCTAATAATGGAGTAAAAAGCTGCAGAATGGAGAGAACATGGTAAGAAGTTTCCTTAATCACTGCGACAATCTTTTATGCAGATCTGATCATTTCCTTCCAAAATCTTCCTATAAATTTTTCCTGTGCAGCTCATTTGTATTCTAAAACTCTGCCATTGATTGCAACCGAGGAAATGAATATCTCCTGAGACTTCCTATCCAATAATTTCCTGCACGCATTCCCTTTTATTATTGCCTTGTAGTCCGGCCCGTTAGCTACAGAATGTACTAAGTTGGTTATGTTAGTTCCAATTATATTCTCTTCAAATAACTGCAGATCAGACAAAAACCCAGGCAAGTACTTTTCGTAAGCAAATGTGCAATACTGTGAAAGCAGCTTCTGCGGTCCACACCTGGGATGATGAGGAGCTCTATACTGGAGGCACAGAAGATATCGGTCCTGAGCTTCTTGAAGGGATCAGGCAGTGCGAGACCTGACAATCTTTCAGTTGTTAGATTAAAATTTGGCAACTTCTTTACAGGGAACATGGGAGTGATTTTTGCTTCTGGTTGCATGGAAAGAAACATGATGCTTCGGAAAGATTTGATGGTTAACTCTGGTCGGGATGAAATTTTGGCAGCGGCTTTAATACTCGTGGAACTAAAGTCTGAAAGGTCAGAATTTATATTCGAGCTTTGTAGGTGTTTGTTTTGGTCGTGTTTGTAAATTGTAATCCACCCATTGTGGGTGATGAATTTGGCTTTTGGTGATCCGAGAGAGTGTTCTCTTGAGTTTGGGTTAATCCGAGGGCTTGCCCTTGATGAAAAACAAATTGTAATCTCCATCGATCTAGTGGAAAGTTGATCTGGACTCGGTCCCGTGGTTTTTCCCTTCATTAGGGTTTTCCACGTAAAAAGTTCTCGGTGTCCCTTTCAGTTGCTGCGTAATTGACTCTTTGAGCATCCTTTCCCAACAAAAAGTTCGACAGCATATACTAGTCGATATATGCACCATAGGTTGGCAGGAATAGCAAATTGCCATGTTTCTTAAACTCTAGCTGACTGTTTTTACTTCTTACAAATACGATAAGTTTGACATTTCTGAGGGCATTTCTCAACAGCTGTCGATCAAAAAATCAAGAATCCAAAACAGATATTCATTCAAATGAGTGAATTAGAAAGTAAATAAACATTTCAGTTGCTTTGTAATGCTGCGCCCAACTATCAGATAGACATATGTGCAACAATTTGAGTCTATGAAAATCACATTCCACTTCTCAAAATTAAGAGAATCCTCGATCGATCTCTTCCCACATTGCCAGCTGTTTCTTTCCTTCCATTCCCACAAGCGAACCGGAAGAAAGAAACTTTAAGAGTTATTTAGTACTTACCAGAACTGGAAGGATCTCCGAAAAAGTAATCATTCACGAATCAGATAACCGGACATTCCTCGCTGTACATCAATGATATCAAGTTAAAGATGACAGAAAAATAACTGGAAGATGTCAAAAAAGGTGATATAGAGCAAACAGTTACAAGTACTTGCTGGGGCAAGTTGCTTATTAAAGAAAGCAATTTGAAGAAGCATGTTTTGCGACAGAACATCGGCTTCAAAATAACACTTTGTCAGATAGTTCGAGGTTATAGAACTCTCCATTCAACATGCTTCCAGAGCTAAAAACCTCGTCCATCAGATACCATTTATCTGGTACATGATAGTGATAGTAATACACGAGACAGCATTATCAGTAATCAATCAAATATTGATCTAGCAGCCAACAGTATGATTAAGGCAAACACACAGGGCAATTCAGAAAGTTTGCCCTAACAGTTAATCGTATCAAATGTCTGCACTGACTATGACTACCTAGTAAATAGTAAAAGGTGCAGAAAAACCGTCTCTGCCATTTACAAACCAAAAGTTTGAGGCAAATGCGATGAATATCAAAGGAAATCCTCTTTGAAGTTGTAAACTCACCGTAGTCTGATATTGAGAGATTGAAGTCCATCATAGAAGTTGTTACGGACCCGTACCCCTCAATTTCACTTAATATCTAGAAATTGATCTTGGATTTATCTCTTCGAGCCCCGGAATTTCTGTTAGATTATCACAGCCTGAGATATTTAGCCACTGTAAGGACTTCAGCCCCGAGACATTTGGCAACCTTGTAATTGCTTTGCATTGTCTGAGATCTAACGTTTGCAGTGATTCCAACTCATCGAGGCCTTCTAGGCCCTGTAGCTTCTTGCAGCCTCCAGCGTCCAAGCTTTCCAACAGCTTTAAGCTCGACAAATCGGGCTTCTAATGCCTGCATCATCTAATCTCAAGACCCTTAAGAGGGACAATTGCCCCCATCTCCACACAAAGCAAAGCGTCGACCACCATAAGCTTTCAGTTGGATAAATTTTCAAATAAAATAGAACACAACCCAAAAATTTAAGCCAATGGTTACTGGACCTTTATTTTTTATAAACTTTTCTCATATTTTCTTTTCAACCGGTATGGGACATTTTGTCCTCTTACACTCCCCAATTTTTCTCTAACATCTCGCCCTCACGTGGTATCGTGTCATCTTACACGAGCCACGTGACCTTAAATAATCGACGGGACCACACGACTTAATCACACCCGCCCTCACTTCGATGTCCCGACATCGGACACAACGGATGCCTACTCGGGGCACACGTTACGCCTACACTTGAGCCTACGGGTCACACGGACCCGCGCATACATACACGTTATGCGCACCTCACAGCACGAAGCCACCCTACACACAGGGTTATAACCATGGGCTCTGATACCGGTTGGATAAATTTTTAAATAAAATGGGCCTAATTCAATCTTGAGCCCATATGCAACCCAAAAGCTTAAACCAATGAATTACTGTGCCTTTATTTTTTATAAACTTTTCTCATATTTTCTTTTCAACCGGTGTGAAACATTTTGTCCTCTCACACTCCCCAATTTTTCTCCAACACTTTCTCATATTTCCAAGATTTGTCGATAAGCGACGTATGCCAGAGTGATCAATGTTGAGCACTTGCAGCTCTTCTAAATCTCCAATAAAATCGGGCAATTTAGTAATCCTTATCGCGAAAGATAAGTTAAGCTCGATTAATTCCTTCAGCTGCCCAATGGAATCTGGAAGTGCTATCAACCAAGAACAGCTCTTCAATGATAGACGCTGTAGTTTCACAAGAGCCTGTATGGAGTCCGGAAGCTCGATGATCTCAGAACAATCAAGTATGAGATCCGAGATCAATGGAGTTGGGAATCCGATACAACAAGCTGCAATGCTTTGCATGGAGAATTTTTTAGCTTCTTCATGTGACTCGAGATTGGTGTATCTTGTAACAAAGTTCCATAAATACTATGCTCAGTCAATGCCTTCAAATAGCCCGCTTGATGAGGTAGCTCCCGAATGTTGTGACAAAAACTAAAGTTTAGGAACGTCAGACTCTTGAGCCTCCCTATTGATGAATCACTTCCAACCGCTGACAGTTTTCAAAGCTTAACCTCTCTAAATTAGTAAACCGTGAAAAATCAGGAGTTCTGGTAATATAATGGCAGTGTTGCAGGGAAAGGACTTTCAGCTTCACAGCCATCTGCAAAACAAGTCGAAATTATACAAATCAGAAATCAAAGCTTAATACAGAGATTACACACAAAAAGAAGACGACTTTTGTTCGTATGACCTGGATTGAGTCCCAACCATCTCCAGCATCGCATGATGTTAATTCCAGGACAACAATGTTCTTTAGATTTAAATTGGCTGGCATAGGCATCTGGTTCATCAATATAGAACTATGCAAACTCAACCACCTCAAGTGCAATAAGCAGCCATCAAAATCTCCTTCCAGAGAAGCACAATGTAAACAGAGGAACCTCAACTTTTATAGCTTTCTAAACTGCTCGTCGGTGAAACAGCAGTCTTTGGACCCAACTCTAAAATCAAGATGGATGGCTAAAACATTCTCTGTACCCTGCTCCACAAACAACTGAGAATTAGTAAACAATGAGATGAAACTTCTGGAAAGAAGTTCTAAAATAAATTAAGATCGAAAACGCCCAACGGTTAGTGCAGCATTTGAATTATTTATACCTCAGAATTGTCCAATACATCCCTTGCTTCTTCATAGTACCACAATCTTCTGCGTTTTCCAAGTTATCCGTAATTTTCTTTCCGGACAATTTCCCGACCGAGATCTTTGAGTTGATCATGCATCCACAGCTTGTTATCCGGTACAATCTTAATAAGAGACATTAGAAGGAGGATATCAATTCCACCTTCCGGGAAGAAATTGCAATCTTTCCACATATATGAGGGAATATTTTTATCATCTCCTGTGAAGAGGCAAGCAATATCCAAAAATATCTGCTTCAGCTGATGATCCAATGCCTCATAACTGATCCGCAACTTATCTTGGACTTCTGCATATGGGATTGCTCTCAACTTCTCTAGAGTTGACTCCCATATCGTCTTGCTTTTGCCGGATAGAAAAGAGCCTATAACCTCAAGGGCTAAGGGAATCCCTCCAGTTGTATCCACAATACCCTTAGCCAAAGCACTCAATTTTGCCATGGGAGAGCCTTGACGGAACGCATGCTTGCAAAAGAGCTGGAGAGCGTGATCTTTATTCATCTCTACAACTTCATATGTCCAGTACACTTGAGGTACTTGCAAGACATCCCTGTTTCTAGTTGTGATGATAATTCTGCTTCCTGGACCGAACCAGTAAAGCTTTGCTGCCAGTGCAGTGAGCTGACTGGCATGATCAACATCATCGAGAACACTGAAGACTCTCTTGTCAAGGAACCTGCGCTTAAGCTCCTCAGTACCTTCATCCACACTAGTGAAATCCTGATGTTCACGCCTTAAGATATCAGCAACTAGCAGACTTTGCAGGTACTTAAGACCATTCTGTTTTACCGATTCACGAATGTCATTGAGGAAGCTACGACCGTCAAATTGATCCAAAATCTGATTGTAGATGACCTTGGCAAGAGTCATCTTACCGATGCCTCCCATACCCATATCCCAATCATCCTTACATCTCTCGCACCAACATTATGACTGCCTCCAAGCGATCCTCAATCCCAACTAAGTTGTCGGTCACAAGAAGATGAGCTTTCTTTAATTCCCTCAAAATCTCTGTAACTACTAGCTTTATTAACTGGCCTTGGTGTCTGCAGGTTTGCACATATTCATGTGGAAACATTAAAAACGAAATCCGAAAACTGATAATTATTAAGAGGAAAAACTAACATACAGGAGCACAAACCATAACGATAACGAAAGGTAAATCAAATTAACGGATGTCAACAAACATACTTCACAAGATTCAACAAAATGAGCTCGGAAGTACAATACTAAAATAGGACGACAGAATATCAGCAAGAAGAAGAGGTCACTGTTAAATTATAAATGATTACCCATTTGCCACATTCTTTAGATCCCATCCCTTTAGTGCTCCGACCTCAGCTAGAGCATCCCCCCATTGCTGAAGGATGTTCGAGCTGTATGTCCTCACTCGCTGTGAAAATGCTCTCCTATAATCTCGCCCTGTTTGATGCCGAACCTCATTGGGCATGACATCATAAAAAATGGGCAATATCATCTGCTCTGTCGAGTTCCTACATTCCACCATCTGGGCCAGTTCCTTGAGGCACCATTTACTGGAAGCATAGCCCGTGGAGAAGATGGGTACAGAGACCTTTGATTGCTTGATTGCCTCGAGGAGGTTAGGCCCGATTTTTTCTCCTTTACGGAGCGTCTCGTCGTCCAGAAAGGTGCATATCCCAGCATCTACAAGGGCATTGTAGAGGAAATCAGTGAAGCCTTTGCGAGTATCCGGTCCCCTGAAGCTCAGGAAAACCTCATACTCATAGCCCAGTTCAAATTCCGCTGGGGTTGCGGTTAAATGTCCTGCTAGGACATTAGAGTCCCGAGAGACGTCATCATCTGAACTGAAAGCTGCAGATTCTGCACTTCTTTCGCTTGAAGCAAACAGTGAGAAAAAGCTACAGCACAGGCATGCCCACCTAGGATAGCCATTATTCTCACCATCAACATCCAGTGCTTCTGAAACCAAAGAGTTTCAAACAGATTCAGGGGAAGATGGAGACTCAACTCTGTTCTCTCTCTCTCTGTGAAACCAAACAGTCGTTGACTTTAAACGGTCAGCGCAGTACACGGTAAGGTTATGGAAACAGGAAACCGACATCTCTGAATGACAAGATCAACGCAGCGAAAAAAAGAATTGGCAGTTCATATTCTCTGTTTTCCCCTGCCATGGTCGGCTATTCGTGTAATAAAAGTGCATATATAACAGTATTTGCCTGATGCATCTGACACGCACTTCAGAATGCAATAATGGTTCGGTGATCGGAGAACATTGGTGAACGGTTGAGAATTTTTGAAGAAGTTCATTCCTCAACAGAAAGGCTATAGCATGTACGCAAAAAATGGCCAACAAGATCCATTCCATCCAGGTACTTAAAAAGTTGGAGAAGGATGGAACAGTTTCCAAAGTTTTAGGATTGATCTCAGTCCAAAAAGAAAACTGGGGAGCTAAATGAAACTACCGTAAAAATGTTTGGGCGCGACGAAACTTTCCTGAGAATATGTGAATATGACATGTCTATTCCTACTTCTGGCGTCGAGTAGGGTCCAAGAAATTGGAAAAAAAAAAAAAGGTACGAGCCTTGGGAAGCAAGGTTTGGGCTTCATGAAGAAGCTGTACAATTTTTTATTTTTGTGAAGAAAGCTATACAATTTTAAATAAGAAATTACCGATTAATTAATCTTTTCCAAAATAAAATTCACACTAATTCCGTTCCGTCCTCAACTTGGTCTTTGCTATGAGGTGATTCCAGTTGGTTTCATTTTATAACAATTTCATGCAGAGATATTTTACTACTATGACTAAAAGCTAGAGATCATCCTAGTATTGTACTTCCATGCCTTGTAAACCATGTGCCAAGCAAAAACATCACACTAGAGCAAAAAACCCAATAATCTAACAAAGACTCGAGAGTGACTTTATTCTTGTGATCGGGATGATTTCAAATATAACATTTATCTGACTGTCACTATGTAACACCATGGACGTCCTATCTCCAAAAAAATTAGCTGAATGTACTCTTGAGTTCATTATAAATATTCCTAAAATCTCTCCTTTGCACAATCAAAGCGGGATTGAGGCAACCAATTTTGGCTGAAAGGAAACATTCTTTTTAACAAATTGAAAAAGGAAAATGAGTTAAGAAAAGCAATGCAAGTGCCTTGCGGAGGAGTTTACCATGGAGACACTTTTCAGACGAGGGAAGCACTTCTCGAGTAAGGGAAAGACTATAAGTTGACTGTTTTGACTCCACACTCCACACTATATATAGAGTATTCAATCACTGCATTTATTGTGCCTTATCAACCACACTCAAGCCAACTAGGGCTGATCGGTTCTAGGAATCTTATTTTTTTTTCATAATACCTGGACCCTGCTCTGTAAGGGACATATTCCAATATTTTGGAACCGAATCTACCCTATAGAATTGTGGAACCGAAACCTATCCGGAACCTGTATTATACCACTGGTTCCGAATATCATGTTGGAACCTGTAAAATGACACTGAAGATGTGAAGAGATCGAATGATTCGAACACCAAATGACACCGACGGCGACACTGTTTCAATCAACTCATACAACCACAGACACAGAGAGCTTGATCGAGCAATGGAATGGCTTAGCCAACCATAGAAATTCCACCCATTTTAGGAAAGAGAGGACCGTTGTGAACGTTGGTTTCTGGAAGATCACCAGTTCGGACAAGAAAGTGAAATGCGAAGACACCCATGAAGAACTAGGTAGGACGAAGACGCTAACTTTCTACCGAGGGCGTGTTCCAAACGGGAAATTGACCAAGTAGGGCATGCACGAATATCACTTAAATCAGTTCCATCTCGGCTATAACATCGATGAGGTAGCTCCTACTTGTTATATACCCATGACGTCTTAAATCGCGCAGGGGCACAAAAGTAGTTACTAATCATCCAGCTTTCCTTTAGCTTCCAAGCTAATTTGATGATTACACCTGCTGTTGTCTTTTGTTCTTCAACCTGTCCTTAACTAGTAACGGAACAAATGAACTTCAGAGCAGCGGACAAAACCACTTGAATTCAGTGTCAAATATGCTGGTGCCAGTTCAGTAGCAATATTCTCATAAACTAACTATTATCGCTCCACAGCTCATCAACATTATTTCCTGGAAAAAAAAAGTTATTACGCAGTGATCCCTCATCAAAAAATTCATGTCCGACACGAGTCCGTCTTCGGTTCTGTTTCAATACGCCGAGTTATCTAGCAAATCTGTAAGAGGACTGGTGATTTGTTTAAGATACGTCTGTCTTGTTCTAATTTACGAAGGTAACGTATCGTAAATCCTCGATATGAAACTCATATGTTATACTTGATGGCCTTAGAATTTAGAAAGATAATGAAGAATCACTGCCCAAACACAAAGCAAAATTAAGTTAAGGATTCACGTGATCACGTTTCATCAATTGGAAAATACGAGAGACTTTCATGTTTCGGGGGGCAGAGTCTAACAGGCCCAGCCCATCCAACATAAAGAGCCTTTATTGGGCTCGGCCCATGTACCGTCCCTATTCCGATCACTCCATCTATCTCCAATGGGTCTCTAATTTTGACGTCATTGAACTAAGCCTCATGCTGCCGCATCAGCGCCACTGTAGATAGAGACATCCTCCAATGGATCTCTGATTTTGGTGTCTTCAATCCGAACTCACATACATTTTTATATTAATTAAATTGCTATTATATATAATTAATATATATTAATAATAGTTATCGTTTAAAAAAATAATATTCAATTCTCCATCTCAGTCCCCTTCACGGGAAGGAGTGGTTTCGGTGGTTTTGAGAACCAGAAGGTCCTCCGCGACGGAGTGGAGGTTCACGACAACTTGCGGGATGGCGGCCGTGAGTTTCGCCGTGAAGCTTCTCCGTCCTCGGCTTCTATCTGATTCGATTAGTTCGGGGGCCCAGGGGGGTTAGTCATGGGAGCTCAGTCGAATTGCTTCTCTAAATCGAGGGCCCTACGGCTAATTCCGAAAACCCTAACTACCCAAGTCAAATCGAACCCAGAAATCCCATTTCCTTTCTCCTCCTTCTTCAGATCGATGGGGATGGGAGCTTTGGGGCTGGGCGTCAATGGCGAGGTTGATGCGAAGCAGAGGATAGCAACGGAAGGAAGAGCTAGAAAGATGGGAGGGACAACGAAAATATTAAAAAAAATTAAAGGGAGCACGAGCTGCTGCGTGGGGCCCAAGACTGCTACGCTGCAGCCATAATTGACTTTTGATAAACAGTCGCCCGGGCCTGGTCACTGCGACCTCCTTTGTGAGGAGAGCAGAGGCCCCAGAGACGTGCACGGCTTTCCTCCAGCCCGGCGCGTCTGCCCCTGTCACTGCAGGCAGCCTCAGTACACCCGGCCTTAAGGCGGAATCTGACGTGGAAATAGCTGAGGAATCTTACTGCCACGTGTCCACGCTTGCGTGTCCACTAAGTCACCTCAATCCTGTGGTCAACCGGATTACAAAATCAGCCGCTCTCTGTCACTAACACTTCCTTACAGCCTCCTTCATCGCCGTCGGATCTAAGCCGATACCTTCCAATGGACAAAATCGACGGTTTAGAACTGCCTGTGACCTGAACGGATATACATCCGCTGTGGCGTTAGGATCTGCACCTTTTACTCCGATATGGGAAAATCTCCGGTAATAGTGTTTCCCAACCGCCGAAGCAAAATCAGTTCACTTTTTCCCATTTTCCCAAAAAAAAAAAAAAAAAGCACCCTTTTTGGCGTTTCTCCTCGGAAGGAGTTACTCTTCGATTTTTCCGGGAAAATTACGGCACCGGGCTTGAACCCTAACCCGTCGTACTCTTGTCTCCTCCCTCATTGCGATTCCCCTTGGTAATGTTGAAGCACGAATTGATTTTGATTCGCGAACTGATGATGTATTTGTCTGTGATCGTCAGCTTTTGTTGCGTTTTGGGCGTCATTTGGTGTCGTGTTCTGATTTTCTTTCTTTTCTGAGCTCATGTTCTCGACTTGTTGGCTGTCTCGTCGTTGAAGAATGATCGTTGAATGGTAGTTGTGTGCTCGTTGGCGTTAAAAAGGATTTTTTTTTTCCCTTTGTTTGGTGGTTGGTTTGACGGCGATGCAATAGGAATGGTAGGGGAGGTCTGGGGTTTTGAGTTTACCTTTTCTCGTTGCATCAATGGAGCCAGCATGAGTTTGCGATTTCTCCGGCGTGCTTATTGAGAGTAATACCGGATTGGAAGTGTGTAGGTTTTGCTCTCTTGATTTCTTAGATTAAATTGGTTTTTGTTTGTCGTCTGATTTTTAGAAGTTTGAGAGTGGATATGCATTACTTCTGGAGTCATCTGATGAACGATCGGATGGTTTTGTTGAGTATTGCATGCTGAATTTCTACTGCACAAAAGGATCTCATCAGAATGCTAAGTCTTGTGCCCTTTCATCTTTGAGTCTGGCTCAGAAATCTATGAATTGCTTCCTCTGTGGAATTCCCTTTGATGAACTTCATGACATTCTGTCCATGATCTTGTTGCATATTTTTCATATTGCTGCAATATTTTCTTGAGCATTTGATTCCATCTCTTTACAGATATGTTTGCAACAACGGCTTTTGTGATTGTGGTTTTCACGATTTAATATCTGTGCAGGGTTCCTTCATTTGCTTGGCACTTTTAATGATCTCTAAAGGCCGGTGTTTTTGGGCAATCTGACTGCAAGCTATAGCTCTTGTGGATTTTCTTTGTGGAGGCGCCTTTTGGTTTAGGAGAGCAGTTTAGTTAAGCGGAATCAACAGTAATTTTGTGTTTGCATTAGAAGGCTGGAAAAAGATTTCCAAGGAACAACTACTTTGCCACTGCTGAGGCCTCCATGTAGAACCTTGAAGTTTTCAGCAATCAAGCAATAATAAATGCATTAGGTGCTGAGGTTGCTGCTCAATGGGATTTACAGATATCATCTTTTCTTTATTGTTCATTCTCCCTTTCGTCGAATCCTCGAGCCGGCTTAGTGATGTGTGGCGACTAAATTTTGGAGCTGAAACAGCAGTTGCCTTCAGTTGGACAACTTTCAGTGCAAGCATATTTGTGCTGGTTGCTCTGGTTCTCTCGATGTATCTAATCTTCGAGCATTTAGCCGCTTATAATCAGCCAGATGTTAGTTCCTGTTCTCTGCTATTGTTTCTTAAGAGAATTTACTACACAACCAAAAGCTCTTTTGGAAATTGGTGCTCCGCTATATACTCTTGTGATATTATACTGCCATAAAGTTGCATAAACCAATTTTATGTCAGAACAGCCTTTGGACTCTACAATAGGTTATATGGCATATAGACTTAGGAGGTAGTTTTTGGTACTGGGAGGGTGGCCTATGAACATGGGGCTGGTAAGCTTATACATGACCTCATAGTGGTGAGAAGAATGTTACTACTGTAGATATGATAAGTTAAAGTTATAATTTTACTTTTCTAACTGGCAACTGCCTAAATTGGCTGTCCTTTTCCTCCTTCTCAGGAGCAGAAGTTTCTGATTGGACTCATTCTGATGGTTCCAGTCTACGCTGTGGAATCGGTATATGAACTTACTAAACTGAACTATCCAAAGTTTTAACTTTCTATTTGCAGTCTTGCAGAGTCTATAGCTGTGGCTGCAAGCTCTGATGTATATGTATGTATTCCATGTGCTTACTGATAGTGGCTGTATATTCTCTGGTGTAGTTCTTGTCGCTAGTGGATTCAAGTGCTGCGTTCAATTGCGAAGTGATCCGAGACTGTTATGAAGCATTTGCATTATATTGCTTCGAGAGATACTTAATAGCCTGTTTAGGTATGTTGGTTTGGCTTACTTCTGTAATGCTGCTTTCTGTTTGTTTTCTCCTATGCCCTGTGGATATAACTGCAGCAACCACTCTTTATAGATTTTTTTTGTTGGTTGCATTAATTCATCACTACTATCATAGTAACTTTTACATGCTTTCGGTTCATCTACAGCCTTGGAATTTTTGTTTCTTACCCTCATTGGTGACTGCTGCTGTTGATTTAGGTGGAGAAGAAAGCACCATCAAATATATGGAAAGTCAAAGTGTGATAAGCGCCAGTACACCTCTTCTAGAAGAAGCATATTCATATGGAGTAGTAGAGCATCCTTTTCCATTAAATTGTTTCATGAGAGAATGGTATCTCGGTCCAGACTTCTACCATGCTGTAAAAATTGGCATTGTTCAGTATGTACGTCTTTAATTCTTGTTGAGAATCTTCTGTTATGTTGACTTTCTGGAAAACCTTGTAACTGGCAAGTGAATTCACTTTTCAGATGATTCTAAAATTGATCTGCGCCCTACTAGCAATGATTCTTCAAGCTTTTGGGGTATATGGAGAAGGGAAGTTCCAATGGAATTATGGGTAAGATGCAGATTCCAATTATACTTATTGATGTTATGACATGCTTATAACCATTCACAATACCACAGTTAATAAAAGACAGTAATATCGTATTTGGTGTTAGAGGAAAAGCAAGGGAGTCGAATGAAACCTGCATCATGAAAATTGAAATTTTTTTAGCCAATAGCTGCACTTATTCTATTTACTGTCCAACTTGGCCTAATGTTGATGGTTTTATAGTGTAGCAAAGTTATGTTGCAATGCTTTGTGTATATTTGATTGTAATCTCTTCTTTCTATTGCCAGCTATCCATACTTGGCGGTCGTTCTTAATTTTAGTCAGACATGGGCCCTGTATTGCCTTGTCCAATTCTATACAGTGACTAAGCAGAAGCTGCGACCAATCAAACCACTTGCAAAGTTCTTGGTTTTCAAGTCGATTGTATTCCTAACATGGTGGCAAGGAGTCGCTGTTGCATTTCTCTTCTCAATTGGGGCCTTGAAAGGGTCCCTGGCTCAGGAGCTGAAGACGCGTATTCAAGACTACATCATCTGCATAGAGGTGTGTAATGTAGATAAAACACCATAGTTATCTTTGCTTTTGTGAAAATCTCTGTTTGTCACTACTGTGGATCGCTATAGTTTGGGCTGTTTCTCATGAAAAAGTTTCAAATCACTTGAGCAGATGGGGATTGCTGCTATAGTGCACCTTCATGTATTCCCCGCTGCGCCTTACAAGCGTGGAGAAAGATGTGTCCGTAATGTGGCTGTTATGAGTGACTATGCATCATTAGGAACCCCTCCCGATCCAGAGGAGGTTCGAGACTGTGAGCGGACGACTAGGATCCGACTCTCGCGGCATGATGAAAGGGAGAAGCGTCTGAATTTTCCGCAGAGTGTTCGTGACGTGGTTGTTGGGAGCGGTGAAATAGTAAGATGAATGTTAACACTTCAGCTACCTATTACTCATTTCTCTTTCTCATAAGCGGAAGCTGATTATATAATTCTTCTGTTCTTTCAGATTGTTGATGATATGAAGTATACGGTCTCGCATGTGGTAGAACCAGTTGAGAAGGGTTTTGCAAAGATCAATAAAACGTTCCACCAAATATCAGAAAATGTGAAAAAGTTTGAAGAGCGGAGGAAGAGCTCCAAGGACGATACATATCTGATTCCCTTGAATTCGTGGAATGGGGAATTCTCTGAGGCTCATGATAAGCTTCTGGAAGGGAGTGTTAGCGACAGCGGTTTATCGAGTGGGAAGAGACAAGCTGGTCATTCCAAAGCCTCGGTATCCCGGGTTAGAAACATGAGATGACACAGAGGGGGTTGAAACTGCACGTAATTGTACAGCTTCTGTGGTGGATTCAGTCATGACTAGGTAAAATCTCAATCCGGTGTAATGCTCTCATTGCATTATAGACGCTTCATCATATCCATGGATGAGAATTTTGAGGTTTTTGTCATTGATGTTGGCAGTGGAAGTTGTACATAAGGGACTTGATGACACTCCAATTGGTGCTATCCTCAGTTAGGAGCCATGAGCTGTGGCGGGGATTTGCTATTAGGCAGAATGAACTTTGTCTCAATACCCTTTGGTTTCTAGAAAAGGATACGCGCTTGTAAAACTCCGGATATTGTGCATAATACAAGATGCAGCTGCCTCCCCTTTTTCTTGGGTAATTCGATCTCGCGTGTACCGACTTTGATTTCTTCTTCTGGTTTTCCGACAGTCTCATTTTCGGGGTATCCTTGAGTCGGAAATTTGTGAATTTATATCACATGGAAAAACTTGAGAGAATTTTTTTTCCCCCCTTTTATTTTGAAGCAGCAGCTTGCTGCTGTAGTTCAGCAATGATTGGCTTCCAGATGAGAGGTTCGAAAGGGAAGTCCGTGATGTAAACAATGCATCCTTGAGCTATACTCAGGCTGCAAATGGTTCGGCAAAGATGATCGAGTTTTGGATAATATCACAATAAAAGCATCCAACCTAAAGACCGAGGTGTGTGGTTTTGGCAGGCTCGATGAAATCCGATAGACATAATAATGGCGAAAGAAAGTGAATGGAATGTTCATGCCTGAGAAGAAAATATTATGCGAGTCTAATACATACTTCGTGATGTGCAACTCCATTTGCGCTCCGTGTTTGCCACATTGTCTCGTGGAGCCCATAATACTTATTTTTTTTTTACATTTTTCTTGAATTCTGACAGGAACTAGTGTCAGCACGTGCCATGTGTCGCTTAAAATTTTCTCGAGAAGAAGGTGGTCTCATCGTCGCGTCCCGACGGATACGGTAAGACCAGGCCCTTCATCAATGGGCCTCCGCGGGCCTCCACCTCCATGCGAAGCCCAAGAGTAATGAAACTTATGATGGGCTGGGCTTTGACGGCCTACCAGAGGGGCAAAGTGGTAGATAGATGGAGAGAGAGACACTAGGGTTTCCCTTACTCCCCTCGCGACCTTTATATCTCATCCGTAGCCACCCAGCGATGGTATGCGTCGTCTCATCTCTCTTTCTGGTTTGCATCGTTGCTTCTTTTTCTTCGTCTCTGATTTGATTTGATTTGATTTGATATTGATATTGATGAGGCAGTGATGAGGAATTTGAGAATGTCATGCACCACTCTGATTGAAAATCTTCGTGCTGATAAATTTCTCACACCCATTTTTCCTTCTGAGCCTTCTTCCCCCTTCATCTTCATGTCTTCGGCTTCTTCTTTGTTTGAGTAAAGATAATGTGCAATTCTTTTTCCGAATGTTCTGACTGAATGAGAAGTGATTTAAATCGGATCGAAAGTTTTGATCTTTAATTTGTTTATTTATTACTAGTAAGGGGAAGCTTATCCGGTCCCGGCACGGAACCGTCCGTTACGTGTTTCAAATAAACTCAGTCGATTGCAAAATGTAATACAGTCGATTGCACTTGGCTCTCGATTATGTTACACTTACAGTCGACTGTGTTCATTTGGACCCTCACGAGACGGTCTGTGCCGGTACCGGATAATTTTCCAAAGGAACCAAGTGATGGAGGGTAAACCCTCAAACCATGATGCGGACCGTACTAAGCCTCATCGGTTTCTGGGGATAAACAATTGGTTTCTGATGGTTCCTCAGCTCTCCCTCTTCCATTCAGTTCAACTTGTTTAGAGGATTTCTTTTGCTTGGGATAAGACGTGGGAAGGAACAACCCGTTTGATTTGATTCTATAAAACATAATCATCTTTTCACTCGAATAGGATAAAATTTATGTTTGAAGAACTTTATTTCAAGGTGGGTTGGCCCGTTCTGTTCTAGATTAATTGGAGTTCAATGGGTTGCAATCTGCATGGGTTTCTGGATAACAGACTGAAAGATCATCCATATGGATTGAAAAGAAATGAGATTCTTTCCCAAGTATAATACAATGACATATAAAGAAACGAGTTAATGTTATTTGAAAATGTGACCAGGAAGTTTCCTAGTAGTCTCTCTACTTTATAGATAGTAGACATGTTTTGGGGCTGCTACAATAAGAGTTCAAGTTGCTATTTTCTTGGTTGGACATCCTTCAAAATATCGATCCTAATTGCTTTATGCAATTCTATATCGATCACACGTTTATGGGCTTCCGGACTGCTATGAAAGCAAAACTGCCTTTTTCTGATCCAATTCATATCCACAAATTTGAAAGGGCACATGAAAAATCAAAGCACTTACCCTACGGGGGCAAGCAACCATAGGGAATTATTGATAGTGCCGTGCTGCCATGACATGAGGATGAAGTTGAACTCTTTTTTTTTTTTTTTTGGTTAATATATGTTATTGATTTTAATTTATTTTGAAGAAGTCAAATCCCTGACTGATCAAACGTAGGACATGCATTATCTATCTAACCCGTCATATATAATTTTCTTGTGGGGAGGATAAAAAAAATAAGGGCAAAGATTCTTGCCCAACCTTTCCGCGAACTTTCATGTTATGTCTACCAACATTGTATCATTAATTATCTATATATATATATTATTCAGCAAAAAAGAAATATATATATATATATATATATTATTTAGATATTTGATGAGATCGTGGATGGTAGATATTCTCAATCTAATCTTAATCGAGCATCGATTTGGTATCAAACGGACACTCTGCCTAATGCTAGCTCCTAGATGTATATCGAAGAAGGAACAAAATTGCTTTAATATGGAACGTAGTCTTACAGCTCATGTACATGGAGCAGCATACTTACATCAAATCTATGCCAACAACAATGAACACAATTAATACAAAAGGCATGACGAAAATTTCAAAAAAAACAAAATGAGATAAGAATAGTTGAAGTCAATATCATCAAATTAATTGGTCCAGATCAACTAGGTTGAGCTTGTCCGCATGGGATTGGTCACAAAATTGGTGTCGATTTTTTTGGATGAATGGTGAAACTTTCATTGATAATAAAATGAAATTACATTAGAGACCAACACCATTTACCCCTGTTTAAAACGATCAAATCTAGAAGTCCCAAAAAACTAAGCCAAATCAACTATGGGCAGTATCATATGCCTCACTATGATAGAATGTATAATTTCGATTTAACATATTCGATTTTCTTTCTTAATTTCCTCGATTTGATAATTTATATGTTTGAATAAAAAATTATTGGAGTAGCAAGATAGGACCACACCACCTCCCTACCACCTCTTTTCTCTCTATATATAAGTTTGAAGATATGTGTTGGATTGTTCACAAGATTATTTTCGCGAGACAATGGGTTCTTCGGATGATCAAAAGACCGACAAGTACAGGTCTTATTTGTATGATGAAGGAGAAAAGAACACCCGTTGGAGATTCGGTGCTGCCCCTAACTACGACGCTGTCAACAAACTCTTCGAGGAAGGCCGGACTAAGGTACGGCTTATATGTTTATGTAGGTACATGGACCCATACGTACTATAGATAGGAGAAACCTCTAATATGACATATCGAGTTTCCGTTGTCCTTCTAGACAATTTGTGATATAACTGATCTCGATCTTGGCTAATTTTTTCTTGAAGATATGGCCGGCTGGTTCGATCGAGGAGAAGGTACAGAACCTAGTGAAAACCTTTGAAATGGAGTTGTTCCACAAGACAAGACCCGAAGACTACAAATCACTTGACCCCTACAAGCTCACTCTCAGCCTCAATGGTTGTCTCTCTTTTCATGAATTTTCTCAAAGTTCAATTTAAAAAGAAAAAGAAAAAAAACATTTATTGTGGTTTTTATTAAGACAGTTCTCAAAGGGCAGTTTGGTTAATTACTTGCAGGAAGGAAACCGATGAGTATGAAAGAAGTGGGGATGATAGGAGGAGGCTACAACTTCTTCCTCCAGACGGCTTTGCCTGAGGCTATGCGGGGCTATGACCCGGCCAGTGAGACTGTCGACACGTCCCACCTGGCGTTCACGACGACCTTCCCTAGAGGGTTCGTGCTGGAAGTCCTCGAGGTGTATGCAGGGCCGCCCGTGATGGTGTTCAAGTTCAGGCACTGGGGCCACATGGAAGGCCCCTTCAAAAGCCATGCCGCAACTGGAGAAATGGTGGAGTTCTTCGGCATTGGTGTCTATGAGGTACTTTGAGAAGATTGTGATCTTACATTATATATCGGCATTCGACGAAGAACATGATTGTTCTTTTGTTCTTCGAACTTTAATCATGCTGACATCTCCAGCTAATTAATGTCTCCATGTTGTGGTGTGTGTCTGCAGGTGGACGAGAACATGAAGATAGTGAGGGTGGAGTTCTTCCTTGACAGGGGAGAGCTTCTTGGAGGTCTGATGAGAGGCTCCGCAGCGGACTCTGCTCACGCTCCAGACGAGGCGGCGGCGGCGGCGGCAGCCTCCTCGTCCTGCCCTTTCCTCAGGAGCACTGGATGAGATGAAGTAAATCAAATACTATGGTCTACCGAGAAAAGAACCGAATGCTATGTTTAAGACATTAATAAGACTTCATATATATTATTGTGGTGGGAATTAATGTACTGTTTCTGCGCAACAATAAATAACATTTGGATTAATAATGTGCAAAAGTCTATCGAAAACGTATGTTATCAAGCATAAAACTCAGATATTATGAGCATAAGCAGTGCTTACTCGACTAATTGATCCTACAAAACATATACAGGAACGCTGGAGAATAACAGCAAAGAAAAATTGGGTACGGCAAACCTCAGCCTAATCCTTGCGATGAAACTATGAACTCAACTCGACAGAAACATATCTATCTATTGTGGCCCCGTTTGAAGTTTGAGTTTAATTTTAGAATCGTGATTTTGATTTTAACTCTACCCATAACAAAATAAATTACACTCATCAAAGTCAAAATAATGGGCCCCACCCATAAATATTTATACCACTCCATTTTAATATAACTCCCATAATTTCAAAATTGAAAAACATGTTCGGGGGGCCGAGGCGACAGGGGAGGAGATGCAGGAGTCGAGGGGAGGGAGGGGCCGGCTTCACTCTCCAGCTGACGGGTGGGCTTTCTCGATTGACGGTGGAATCGTGAGGAGCAGCTGTCGTTGACGAAGAAGGAAGAACAACGGGGGCCGGGGCGACGAGATCTGCAGCGCTCAGGAAGAATAAGGAGGGGGTGGGGGAAAAGCTTGGGGTGGGGGCCGTTTGCAATGCATCGATGAGAAGGGGAACGGTCAAATGACTGTGGACCCATAAGTCTGACCAAATACTCCGTAAAATCACAATCAAAGTCAAGTTAAAATCAAACCTAAATTTCAAACGCCACCTTAATCATTCACGTTTATATGGTTCTGCTCGTTACAGTGTCGATCGACGTGTATATTGGTTTCAATGTTGAACAATTCCAATTTGTGAATGATGCACCGTTTCATTCCACCAATCCAAACAAGTAGGAATGCTATCACATCAGCTACAAAAAGTTATGCTTCAGTCTCAGCTTATCATACCAACTGACGACGCAACAGCAATAATACAAGAGTTTGTATTTGACCAAGTCCTCCAAGCCAAAACCAATTTGAATATGATTTGGTTGTGGGCTTGTGTTATTAATTATACGATAAATAATATGAGCATATGACAATAATTATGATTAGAAAAGAAGTCAAGATAAAACAGGATTTGGTAGTTATTAAGATTTATCTAATTATATAGAGATAACTGTGGAAATCATGGCCATGTACATGAAAATACCAAATGCGTTGCTTGACCAGCGAGTCTTTGAAAAGAAATTAATCAGCAAGGTCATAAAGAAATTCTAAAACGAAACATAAGCCATGCGAGAAAGCACGTATTAGTTCTTGATCAGCATGCCCAAGTAGAATTAAGATTATGCAGGTAGATTATGCAGATAGACGTACATACATCCTAAGTATGATCATGTGTCCAATAAACTGGCTAATCAGTTACATCCGCTTAATACATACGTATCATACCCATGACGATGTCGTTTAGTTAAGCAATCCCATTCCGTTCCAGCCATTTGAATCATTTGAACTGGGTTCTTCATTAGGGAATTAATTGTTCCACTACATTCTTTTTCACAGTCCATGTCAAATATCGTTAATATCCACTCTACGTACGTAGAGCCTTTATGTGCTAACACTTCCTCAAGTTTGCCTTTGATATATGCTGGAATTACCTCTACCTGTGGGAATTAGGAATCGGGATTCCTCTTCCTTGTTTTCCAATTCGTTAGAGATTAGGAGGCTTATCGTATTTTGCAGGTTCGTGCCCAACTTGGGTCGGTCTTTAACCAGCTGCCTGCTGCCAGCATATGCAAAAGGTTCATGCTTCACCGATCATACTGAGGAGTATCGTGTTGCTTTGAAAACTTAATTTCAGCTGTGAGTACAAAAAGAAATCTTGTGTTGTAAGTAATCATTGGAAATGGTGGTCTCTGCAATCACTGAAATGCTCGATCCAGATCATTTTCCATGCCTTTGATTTTCCGTATCCAATTTCGAGCAAATATGGTGAATGGACATTGTTTTCTGGCTTTGCCGGGCTCGGCTTGGCAACTTTTCTATTGCTTCAAAGCAGGGCAAGCAGTTTATGGTGAGGTACATAGCAAGGCCTGTGGTCACTCGTAGATCAGGGTGGATTTACGAACCTCCAGTGACTTGTTCAGGATCAGTTCAAAATACCCCCACAGTTTTGAGTCTCTGTGTGACTGAGTCTATGAACTGGGATCAGAGTAAAAATGAGTATAATTACAACAGATATTGTGAGAGTTGATATTTAACGTACCAAATCGATGCGATGATCTCAGGCTTTTAAGGGTCGTGTGAATATCCTCCGAGAACTGGGTCTGAGTATCACATCACTATTCAGAGCATTCAACGGGACAACGAGAACCTGTTAGATGGAATGCAGTGAGGTCTCGTGATCTACTAGATGAAAGCACGATCATACACATTTTTTCACAGTATATAAACATGTCGATAACTGAGATGAGGATTGGCATGACAATGATGAAGCATTGGACAACATATAGACGACTCACCCTCATCTTCTAGTCCAGCACCCAAGTTGTCCGATCATGAATGCCGATTGACGAAGACTGAGGGCCTCTCTGGTTGGCCTCTGGTCAGTTCTATTCATCCCTTTCAAAGTTCATAATCACCGGTCTCGATTGAAGGTATTGGAAGTTATTGTTTCATCTGATTACCTCCCGATATCAAATGGATAAAGCTCTCCCTATCCCGACCCATTAATTAACATCGACAACTGGACACAAACTCATCGTGTCTGGTATGGTCCAGGGGTACTTGTTTCAGTCAAGTGAAGCTGCATTACATGTACAGCATGACATATATGACTTCACATTTCATTTAATTCTTTCACGCCGGACATGGATAGATACAGGGAAGCTCTTAACTTCAACCGAAGATTCAGAGCGTTCATCATCTTCCAACATGAAGGAAACTAGGAACCCGCATGCCAGATCGTTAAGGTGGAGTCCGAGTCCCCGATGAAACGACTTCGTTCAAGTTCACAATGAGAAATGAATAATGGGATGCGGGCTTTCTCTAGTCAAGCCCCCGACCCGAAGTAAAGGCAGTCTGAAGCCCATGAGGAAATTCTATTGGCCCAACAGCATTTTTTTTTTCCGATGTGAATCATGGTATTCGGAAGCCAATTAGATCCCGACTAATCCAATGGAGCCAGGCTGGTTCACTAAGAAATAAAGCTTTTACAGTGTTCATTTTTCTACATTTATAAACACTCGAACCTGAGACCTTACTTAAGCGGAATAAGCGTTGAAACGCTACAACCGGGGTTGGTTGGTCCAACAACAATTAAAGTGTAGATTTCTTCCTTATTTTTACCGCCTGACGATATTTGTTTTTAAAAAAAAATTGTAATTTCGGAGCTGTCTCATTTATTTGCCTGCCAATGAAAGAAATTATCACTTCAACAACCTACTTATTTTAATTCATGCCAATAGGGCATTTGTGTACACGTGTAGCAATTAGAGTTCCATAGTCCACATCACATATTTATTTTGTTTCCTATAGGCCATAAAGTCAAATTTCAAAGCAAACACTTCCAAGAAATCCATTAACATATCACACATTTAATGCCCTTTTCCTTTCCTTAATTTCCCCGAATAATGCTCTTCGCATCACGAGACTTGTCTAGGATCGATTACGCATTATTAGATTCAAGCCGGTCGATCATAAATAAGTTTGATCCTATTAAACCAACACATATTTTAGAAGAGTCGGCCGTGAATGCATAAACGTTATAATTTAACGGATTTCATGGTGCATATGAAACTTTATTTCAAAATCGATACTATATATAGAATTGGAAAATCTCGACAACCCTTAACCCGCCGTGACCACCAGTCCACACTTGGCTCTCCTCATTATATATATATATATATATATATATATATATATTGACATGTATGAGAGGGTATTTATTTGTATAGTGCCTTCTTCTTAATTGTGCGCAAAAATATCTCTCTAAGGTTTTGTCGAGGAAGGATAGATAATGGGGAGGAAGAAGGTAAGGCTAGAGCTCATCACCAATGAATCCACGAGAAAGACGACCTTCCGGAAGAGGAAGGCGGGGCTGCTGAAGAAGGCGAACGAGCTCACGACCCTCTGTGGGGTTGAGGGCTGCGCGATTGTCTATGGCCCCAATGAGCCCGACCCTCATGTATGGCCTTCCCGGGAGGAGGCCGAGCAGGTCCTCACGAGGTTCAAGAGCCTGCCGGCCAAGAAGCAGGCCAAGCATATGATGAACCACGAGGAGTGCCTCGACAAGAACCTGATGATCCTGGAGGGGAAAGTCGAGGAAGGGGTGAGGCAGAACCGGGACCTCGAGCTGGAGATGCTGTTGGACGAGCTGTTGGAGGAGGACGGGAACGACGAGAGGCTGATTGAGATGATGAGCCTGGAGGACATGAAGGACTTGTGCGGGTTCTTGGACAAGAGACTCGAGGAGATCCCTAAGGACGATGGCAACGACGGGTCCAGTCATGTTGCCTCCTCGGAGAATCTTGGCGATGGCGATGAGGATGAAGACATCGAAGAGGAAGAAGTATCTGTGTCCGATGATTAATGAACTAATTTTCCGTGAGGATCTTTGCTTAGTGAGAGAGAATTCATGGAAGTCAATTGGGGATTGGTGCGACTCATCATCATCATGAGTTCGGTCGATTTAACTTGGTTCTTGTCATTGAATGTTTCTTTTTCTTGGGAATATATGTATATATATATATGGACTTATATACATTCATTCATAGCGAAATTTTCTCATTATTGAGCAATCCGTTCGGATAATATTTATGTTGAGAAAATTGGTTGAGAAAATCGTGAATGATCCTTGAGTACAGTGATACAACGAGAGGAATTTCTCTCGTCATCCTTTATATCGATATATATGGGGAGCGTATATGATTGGAATTATTTAGAGGTGGCTAATTTAAAGTAACCTTTCCTTTTTTTTTTCTTTTCATTGATAGGCCTAGTATTTCCGGCAATTGCAATGGCTTCTTTATTTCTTCATGTTCTAAAAAACTAGATTGTTTAGATCCAATGAGTCAATGTGTATCATAGTATCCAGAAGTTCAATCAACTCCGACTAATCTAGTTTGAGTTAGGTTGGTCTATTAAAGGATAAAATTATGTCAATCATGAATTTCCTCCATCACAAGATTCGAACCTGAAATATTATTTAAAAGAACAAACACCGAACCGTTTAAATAAATTCACATTGGTTCTTTCTCTCGTTTATATCGTGGTAGGGTGCAGCGATTTTCTTAGAAAGAGAAAGAAATTAAATGCTTCTCGTCCCATATGCGAAAAATAAGAAATTTATTGATCATATCTATTTAAAAGAAATCCTTTTTTTGGGCAAATACATGTGGAAAAATAAAAAGATTTAATAAGCCATCTCATGACAAATCTGGTGGGCACCTATGAATTAGATTTGTCCGAATTTGGGTGAAATTAGTAAGAGGGTAAAAGTCCAAGAAGTAATATTTGGCAATGGTGTAAATGCAAGTTCATGCACCTAAATCTCCACATGCAAAAAAACGTATAGTAGAATTGCTGCATGCTTAAAATGGAATAAATAATCTAAGATAAGACGTACCACTATATATTCTTTCTAAAATAAAGAATATCTATGATATATGCTCAATAAATGAGAATATTAAATTTACAGTGCCGGGAAAAAACATTTTTACCAAGATTTGAAGGCCGTAGATGAAAGTGGGTTATGGGTGGAGTTAACATATGATTTTTTTTTTCTTTTCTCCCATCGAGTGAATGAAGTTACCATATTTAATTAACAAAAGTATCTAGAAAATAAGGGGAAATGAGGAATTAAATGATTTAAAAAAATTAAAAAAACCAACGTGAATTGGTTTAAACTGTTCAGCGCTTATTCTGATTAAGCAAGATCTTGGGTGAAAATTTATACCGGGAGAACTTTACTCCTTAATACGCTGATCCAGCTCGATTAGATTAGTCGGGATCCAATTGAGCTTTCGAATAGTAGGGTTCACATCGAAAAAAATTTTAAAAAGAGGTGTAACAAAATAACACACGTTCCCACATGTAATCAAGAGATTCTAAATTCGATACTACCTTTTTATTAGTTATTATGATTTTTATTTTTAAATACTACGCTCGCATGCTTCCTTTGTTAAAAAAAAAAAAGAACTTATGATTGTTAGCAATCAGTCCATTGTACTACTATACAAAGGAGACAAGAAGGATGAGTAGATATATATTTTGCCACCAGAGAACGAATAACTCATTATACATCTAGTTATATATATAATTATGAAACCCATATGAGATGAGATGTAACAAATAAGGGGACTTGACGAGCTGATGTACAAAAGTCTTTGAGATTTTTTTTTTTTAATACGTATCGAACTGCAGATGATATCCTATATAAATGAGGTGCAACGTAAGACTGACCAAGATTGTGACATTCAGGAACCACGAACACGAGTTCAGGGTTTCGATTCTAGCATTCAATCTAGACATTCTCTCCTTGATAATTATCCTTTTGTCTCGCTCTGTCGAGATGGCGGAACCGGCTGTGGTGCCATCATCAACAGATGATGGCGGTTCGGGTGGCTCGGATGTTTTGCTATTGCCTGCCCTACTGCCGGAGGGTTCCAAGGGCGACGACCCTTCTAGTTTCCCATCTTTCTTCTCCATCTCCATCTTCTCTAACAATGCCTGCATTATTCAATTGCTCGGGGTCAATGAGAAGAGAAGACACAATTAAATTCATAGTATTCTTTCCTTCTTTTTTTTGGGTGAAACATGAGGCAATCTCTGCTCGGGCGACATCTTGTTTAAGTCTTAACCACGAGATACTTTCAATGAATTTCAAATTTATGAATTACATTCGAGTAAAGGCCTACCCATTCCCAATGGGATTACAACTTACAAGATTGTAGTTTTTTTTTTTGGTGGGGGGGGGGGGGGGGGGTGGTGGTGTGGGGTGTAAAAACATAGGTTTAGTATACGAGTACCTTAGGTTTAGTATACGAGTACCTTAGTCGCTCGAGGCTCCAAATAGAGCAAATTCACAAGAACCGTCACAAGGCAAGCCAAAAGATCATAGCCTTTGAGCTTCCCGCTCCTTTCCAGGCCGAGGAAATGGCCGACCACCGCCCCACTGATGCAGCAACTCATGGCCCTGCAATAAGCTCCGGACACCACTCTCTCAACCGCAGGGAGCTGCCACTGCGGGATGGCTTTGGCGCATGCAGAATTTGAAATGAACACGACCCACACGCCCATGCCATATGCCGTCACGTACCCTACCAGGCCTGCAATGCCCGCCAGTAATCTCAGACCATCCAGCAGCTGTGTCGCAAACCTGACCTGGTTTGAGAAAACAATGTTAGATGGTCCCGGCCGGAAATTAGATACTATGGAACTAAAACAAAACTCTAAGCCATCGCAAAACTCTAAACTCAAATATATATGGCCGGTCCAGGCAGCTCTCACGTGTATTGATTGATCATGTAATTTGCACTATATCTCTTTGAACGTAGTAAGGTCGAGAAAAGGCAGTTCCTCAAACGTGAATTAACTAATGAAGTAGTACACAATCTCGCATCCGCACCGATTTTACGTTCATAATATTTCGACAACTTAGGCTGGCTGCCACACGTACCTCAGAGGCTGCGTTCCCCGCATTCACTGCCCCTTCAGACAGGTTGCTGATGATATCCCGGCCGAGGGTTTTCCCCGTTTTGAACGCAGGCTGTCTGCTAGGGTTTGCAGGTTCGGCTTGCCCTTTCCAAGGGCCCGAACGGCCTTGTGGGTGCAGGCACGTCCGGAGGAATCGCACATGAGCTCCCTCGGGACGATGGTGGAGAACCCATGATCTTCATGATCACGTTCTTGACTGCTGGAGTTCTCCAAAGAAACCACCGAAACTAGGGCAACCGAGGCAAGGAGAAGGAAGGCGATGAAAGCTAAACTTACGCTATTCATTATAATCTCGGAAAATCAGAGAGTAGTGTAGAGTTCAATGGCGTTCTTGCATGAGATGTTGACTAGTACACGTATATGTATGTATATATAGGCACAAACTATATATGTATTTGTATGTACGGAATAGGGGCTGGCTGGTGGCATAGAATTTCTATGAAGTACTTCTTTACTCATGCTGTTCCCACGTGGATTTCATACCTTTACGTGGCTGGCTTATGGAGAAACCTTAATAAATTGCAAAGGTGTCAACTCTCTTTTCGAAATTGTCCCTTTCGTTCGGTGAATCACATACATACAAAATACATTATATATTTCTAGAAAAGCAACGCTGTGCGATTGCTTACTTCTCGGGCAAGATTAAAAAGTTTCAGCCTCTTCCACGGAAAATATATATATATATATATATATCAGCCTCGATATGTATGACAAATATATTAGAAAATATTCGATAAGTATTACTCATTCACTTTAGATGAGTAAAAATCAATCAAAATACTTGTAAGTAGAAATTTGTGTGCTCATTGTGGAACTAATGTTTCACTTTCAGGCATGATGTTACACATTCAAGTGGATGAATACTCGCCAAATATGTGCACTAAATATATATATATATATATATAGTTAAAATATTTTATGATTCGTTTTTTTTCGCTAGGAGTTTCATTATTTCTATATTCCTTCCCATGTTCCCAGCTAGACTGGTCCATGCATGTCATAGCTTTTAATCAAAAAGAAAAACCGTATTTCCTTTGGGGACATCCAAAAACTAATAGTGTGTTTGGTTTTAGAGTTGAGTTGAGTTGAGTTGAGTTTTTATTTTAATTGGTTTGTAATAATTATAATGTTAAATTATAAGAAAAAGTGTGAAAAAATAATAAATAGTTGAAAAAAAGTAATGATTGTATTGTTGAATTGTGGAAAAAGTAACGAATAGTTTAGAGAATTTATTTTTAAAAATTGAATTGAATGGTTAAAAAAATTGAAGAAAAATGAAAAAGTAATAATTGTGTTGTTAACTTTTATTGTGTAGTGAATATAACTAAAATTAGAGTTAAAATCTTAAAATTGAATTGGGAAATCAAACGGGCCATAAGTTTCCTATGATTTTGTACTAATGAATTACAAGTTTTTTATAATTGATTAATTACTACTATATAAATATATATTTATTATTTATTATTTTATATTCTTAAGATATCTTTTTCGGAATCCTTATTTTCTATGTATTCTTTTGGACGAACAAGGGCATGCGACGCAAATCGAGACTTTCCATCATGTAAATTGACAACCCACAACTAAAGCGGAATATAAAATGAGAGTCAGGCAAAGAAAGGAAAATGTGATTGCGACTTTGGCCAAAATAAGTACAATTCGGGATTGGTATTGGGTTGTGAGTCTTGTGACGTGCCTTTCGAATTAGGAAGCTAGCCACGCATACCGATCTACTAATTAATAAGTAAAAATTAGTACTATATTATTGATATAACCAAATATTCGCAATAATTATTTAGGGTAAAAGAGAGAAGAAAATTCCTTCTTTGTTTTTATTATAATGAAGGTCATGCATCTTTTTATACATGTTAAGAGTTGGGTAGTGCTACCATGGTTGGTAGCAAAAATAACCACCACGGTTGTATTAGTTCTGACTGTCCGATCCCTTCAATTAAGATTTTGACCGTACACGTCTTGTAGATTTTTTTTAGTTAAGATTCATCCCTCAAAGTTTGACTATTGATATTTTCGATCACGCATCTTCTCGTTGACTTTCGATTTCACCCGTAAACGAGCTGGATCCGCTTCAATATTAATTCAAACCACATTGCATCGGTAAATTATGTAATCGCCTTATGCTGGAAGTTTATCTTGTTGCTCAGCCACTTATCTATAGGTGGTCTTCGTCTTCTTCCTCTTCGTTTCTCCTTAGGCGAGAATGTGGGAACATATTGAGGGATTTACGCCTCCCGTCCTTCCCATCTACATATGTGTTTGTGCTAGAGAGAAGCAGGGTAGAATTGATCAAAATTAGGGTTCATATTTGATGAATTTGGGTTCATATTTATTTAAGAAATTTTTCTGAGAAAGAATGAGCAATTGCTATGAGAACCCGTTTTAATTAAGATTAGCTCCATTGCGTGTATTTGATGGGCGAAGAGTGATCAAGAAGGCATTGGCAGCAAATATAGAACTTTTGTGGACATTGAAAATATATATATGTATATATATATATATATGTAGATCAGTAGATGATCAATTCTTGAAAGAATAAATTAATCGAGCATTTTTTGGACAGGTGGGTATATATGCATAGATGGACATAGGATTGGCTCTGCGGTACATATTGTTTCGATGTTACTGCCAATGAAATTACATGACAGTCAATTAGCCGGTGACTGATTGCCGAGGAAGGCAGATAGCAATCAGAGCGGAAGCCACCTCCATTGTTCAGCAAGAAATTTACCGAACTGTGAGGCCGTGAGGAAAGGGAGAGGAAGGGGATGATTCGGGCTCGGAGCTGGAGGCAGAACTGGGAAGGGCTGGCGGTCTCGGGTCGGTGACGATTGTCGATGAGATTGAATTTTTTGCGGGCAATTTTAGGGATTCTTCGAGATTGTATGTTGTCTTCAATTGTTTCTTATTCCATTGGAGACAGGAACAGAAGACAACGTTAATTAGCGATTTATTTTTAGTAATTAAATTATTTTTTATTTAGTTGAACCGGTGTAATTTGGTTTGGTTTAATATTGAAGTGGATCCGGCTTGTTCACAGGCGAGACCGACCATCGGCAAGAAGATATGTGACCAAAAATATCGATAGCCAAACTATGAAGATGAATCTTTAATATAAAAAATTAAGACACTCGTACGACCAGAATTTTACGCAATGAGATCTGACGGCCAAGAGTAAATAAACTATGATGATTGTTTTTACTTGCCAACTGCCGTAAAATCTCCAGTGAAAAGTTAGAACCTCACATAAAAAAAAATTAATTAAAAATCACAAATTTAGAAAGGAATTGAGTTATCTTATTGATTCAAGTTTTGAGTTGGAGATAAATTCATCATCTTGTAGGCTTGTAGATGAATATTTTACATAATATTATAGCTATTTTATTATTGCCCATGCATTCTCATACCACGCTAGGTCCAACTTGAGTGCAACTAAGAGTGCCTTACGTTGTTCAATTCGAGTGTGGAGCTCACTCAAAAGAGTAATCGAGAGTTGTATCCCACTGCATACACTTCCTTTTTAACAGTAAAAGAAAAGGAAAGAGCAACTTTTCAGGTGATGTTGCTTTCACGAAATTAAAAGGAATCTATCAATCAATTAAAGAGAATGTGACGTAGTAGCGCACGCTCTCGCCTGATAATTACGAGATTTCTGATTTGATATTTAATGGAACTACTCGTGCCATTTTATCATATTTCTATTTCTTTTATTAGGTTTATAAACCTCTCTTATAACTAGAAAATGAACGAAAGATTCTCATTGATGAGATATAGGTCAATTTCTCATACACTGCAAATGGACCAGCTAATATGTACAATTTCCAATATTTGTGTGCGTATATAAGTGATGTCATTCTTTTCTCATTAACGAGATGAGATTAATTAATTCATGTACATTATCATACATAAATGTATTATATGGAACTTTCTTTATGAAGGTGAGTGTTTGCCCTTGGCATGCATATTAGCATCTAGAATTTACAACTGTCCTTTTTTATTGCCGATGAAAGATGACGATCACGTAATGGCTTACGGTTGAGAGTGGCACAACAAGATGGGGGGCTTAAATGAGACAAATAAAAACTTCACAGGCACATTCAGAAGGAATACAAAGCTCGGGGCAGTGAAGGAATTTGCAAATACGTATAACGGAGGTTTTGGTGATTCCCACGGGACAATGTCCCTTGGGGGCCCCACCCCTTGCAATGGAGCATACTATTTTTTTTATAATAAAGATAAATATTTAATATTTAATAAATCAACATAAATACTCTCACTATATATTAAATTTATCATCTCTTAATTAGCAGATGTAAGCGTGGGCATCCACGATATCCATTTTGATGAAACATATTATTATTCATTCATAGGAAAAGCAGGGCAGGGGCCCACCTCGTCCTTGAGGTAGGGGCCGTCAGAGTGGACGGGCCCCACCTCAGGCCCCCTGTCTGTCCCTGTCTCTGTCTCTCTCTCTTCTCCCTCACAATTCGGCCATAAATGTTACAAAAAAAAAAAAAAAACAAGTGTCTTTTTCTTTGGCCATCTTTCTTTAATCAAAGTGCTTGCATACGTTAGCAATCTAACAGTCTCTGCATCTCAGCTAAGCCAGAAAATGGTGTAAAAAGTTTAAGGTGTGGTTGCAGATGCTTAATTGCGTTTTAATGAGTAAGCTGAAAATATCTCGTACTCCCCCTCAAATCGATACCTTGGTATGATTAGTATCTTTCAGTTGGACGAATATATTGTGATTTTGTCGGGGAAAAAAGAAAAAAAAAGAAAAAGAAAAAAAGGGGAAATGGGATGGGGGGAATAATAAAAGGACAGAAAAGAAAAGGACTTTTACTGGCAAAGAAATGCTCCATCCTCCCGCAGGAGCAGCTGTAGACAACACACACACACACACTACCCTGTTCCTTGTCACTGTCAAGCAAACAGAGTCCTTCTTTCCTCTTCTTCTTCCTCTGCGGTCTTCTCAATGTGGGGGAGAAAAAATTGGTGGGGTCTGTTTCTTTTTTGTTGGACTTTTTCTGGGTTCATTGGAATGTGGACAGAACAGAGCAGAGAGATAAAGAGATAGAGATAGATAGAGAGAGACAGATAGGGGTGGGGGGACTGTCACGAAAAGCTTTGAACGGGGAAAGAGAGAAAAGAGTAGGGATTGATTGATTGTTTGTTTCCTCCCTGCGAAACTCAGCTGATGTCCTCAGTGTGGTCCTCCTTTCCGGGTTCATGAACACAGGTTCGTTTGTTCTCTTCATAGTATGTCTTGGGAATCTTCAGTTGCTTTGATTTCGTATGGTGAGTGTTTCTTGATTAGTGGAAAAAGGGCTGCTCTTGTTCTTGTTCTTGTGCTTGTTCCTGTTGTTGTGTTGATCTGAAAATGGAGATTTTGGTATGAGTTTTGAGTGATTGTTGCTCTGAGGGAATTGCTGGGAGTGAAGAGGGGAAGATAGTGATGATAGTTATGGTGATCGTAGTATGAGTATCATCGGTTTCTAATACTCTTCACATAACTTAGAAGCTGCCATGACCTGGATCTTGCTCTTCTGTGCTCAAGAGTCAGAGGTACCCGGATTCAGCATCTTCGGCTAGATATTGTGTTTAATTATGGTTATCTAAAAGTTTGCCTTGTTGATACTTCTTTGATCTATCATGGACTGATGAACTGCCATTAGTTTTTGAACAAAAAAAAAAGTGACATTATTGGAGTTACTTCAGTGAAATGTCTGTACCAGGAGAAATACATGAACAGGCCCTTATGAGACGAAGAGGCTTGCTTGGTAAATTGTTGATTGGAGAAAGGAAATAGATTGATGGCAATGCTATAAATAGATGATTTTACTTGTGACAAAGAAAGGTCCTTCCTGTTAGTCATGCATTTGCTTAAATTCGTCTTCCAGTTCCAACTGTGATTATACCATTGCATGTTCAGTCATGGTGTTACATCATTCATTTAATGGTAGTTCTCTTTAGAGAAATATCTTTGGTCTATAATAGCCATCGCCTCCTGAGAAAAACGACATGGGATGTCATATAAAAGAGATTTGGTAGTCCAGAACAAGGAGTTTACTTGTTTGTTTTATCCATATCAAAATCTTATAAGGAGGAAGAATTTCTTCGTTGGTTTATCTCTTGTCACACCAATATGCATCATGAATTATGATCTCTAAATTATTATCAATATTAATAAAAAAAAGTCCAAGTTGCTTCTAGCTTTTGCTCTGTTGTTTGTCTCTGTGATACTCTTGCGTTATAGAGGGTAAAATTCTTACAATGCTCCCTCTGCAAAGAAAAAATGATGCCTGTGCTTTGGTTTTCTTCCAGCCTTAACTGATCTCTATCACATGATTGACCAATCGAGGTTGTTCCTTTTCTTGATGCAGGTCTTACTTATTCATTGGCTTTACTAGTTCAGAAGACCATGAACCTTTGCAATTGAGGGTCATCTGGAATGGAGAAGGTTGAGAAGACATTAGATTTTTCCCAAGAGGGTGACGACATTGTGACCCCAAAGACTTCATCGAACTCCATCGAGACTGTTTCTGACCAGAATGTGGAGATTGAGAAGAGAGAGAACCAATTGAAAGGCGGAGAAGCAAAGGTTTCTCTCTGCAATGATGGACCTTTGAGTAAGCACCCTCAACTAGATGCTCTTTGCATGAAATCCTCGGAAACAAATGGCACAAATGGCCCCAAGGATGGTGAAGGATCTGAATATTCCTCGTTGAAGAATGAGGTTGACTCTAGGATTCCTCGCCTCAAGCGTGAAATAAAAAACAGTACAATAGATGGAAAAATGAACATATTTGGGCAACCTAAGAGCGAGTCTTCCTCCTCCAATTCGACAAATTTTGTTGTTCCTGCTTCTTCTAATGACAGCTACCAGGAATCGGCAGTAGAAGCTAGAACAGTCAATGGCGGTAACACTAATAATACAAACAGTAGCAGCATGAGTTCCACTTGCACTGACTTAGGCTACAGCTCCATCGAAATTAAGGTCCCCAATAAGGAATCAGGGTTTACTACTGAAAGAAAGCCCTCAAGAGAGAAGCTTGCTGATGCTCTCAAATTCATTCCTTCCAAGAAGAGGAGTTTGGAGCTTGCAAAGGAGGAATCCTTTGCAGACACAAACTTGAAGGTGGTTTCACGGGTGAATGAAGGTCATCATGATGTGGAAGAAAAAGAGCAGAGCACTCTTTCTGGAATTGATCTCAATGAAGACACAACTTGGACAAATGAGGTGGAGCAAGGGAACGCTGCTTTTAGTGTAAAGCATGTGAGAAAGCCAATAGCGGTTTTTGCGAGATGTGGAGGACAGTCAACTCCTGAAGTCGGGTTTAAAGGGCTAGGAAAAGGTGGGTGGAAGGGATCGGCTTCAACAACTAGTGCTTTTCGGGCAACTTCCCTTTTTAAGGCTGGCGATCTTTCAGGAGATAAACAGGTTGGAGGGATTGACCTGAATGTTGATGCAGCTGGAGTCGAGAACGAGATACCAAACTGGAATGACACCTATGGAAAAGCAAGTCCGATGCTGAAGAAGTTCAGTATAGACCTCAATGTTGCCAGCGAAAATGACGAGAACTTTCAATCTTCAGGAACGGTGAGAGACTTTGATTTGAATGATGATCTAACAGCTTCAGATTCCTATGTACAAGAAGGAAACCAACTGTCATCCGGAAAGGAGGCAAAAAATGATCAGGAAACCTATTTCATAAGGAATGCTGGGGGGCCTGAGCCTCACTATGTGGGTCCAATGTTCTTGCCTCGCTTGACTTCTGTGCCCTTTGTTCTTCGAGTTCCTGAACAAGCAGAGAACGCCAGTCGAGCTTTTCCATTCCATAGATCGGCTTGTGTTGACCCCCAAAGTCCTGTTTTCTCACTGACTAGTTCTCTAAATGTTCCTCTCCACCCGGCGCACCTTAATGGAATCCCCGCCTTTCATGGAGGCCCTCTAGTCGAAGTTCCCAATGGACCAGGTCCTCACAATGTGATGAAAATAGGACCCCTGTACAATCCTTATAATGGAATGAATCCTCTGGAGAATGCAAGCTTGGAAGGGTCTGGCATGCAGGTGTTCACTACTCCTATGCATCCGATGATTGGACAGCAACTGAATGATTTCCGACGTGGAGGTTTGCCCTCTCTCACACCCATGAAGAGGAGAGAACCAGAAGTGAGGTGGGGTTCTCATTAGACAAAATCATCTGAATTTTAGCTGCCGAGTTGCAGTTCGTGATATCAATTTTCTTGCCAAGTATGGTAAAGGTCTTTTATTCCAACAGCATTTTGATTAGTTAGCATGACTCGATGAATTACAGTTTATGTCCTGTTGCTTATCTTTCTTCCATCTTCGTATGCCGTGAATTTTGAATTTGTCATAGGCCTCTGTAAATGCTCAGTCTGTTTCCAATTATCAGTCATTGTACAAAGATTTAGCCAAGGAGGGGATAAAGACTATCTTTTCTATGAATTTCCGAAGGTAGAGATGCATTGAATGTTCTGCAGAAATCCAGTGCCCAATGGGCCAATTTAAGGGTCAGCTTAGCAGGCAATTTATTATATCTTTCTAATTAGAATATGAAAACAAGATAGACCACCCCAAGACTGCTGTCTGGTCCGTCTCTTCTTAAACATAAGTTCTCCCTCTGGATATTCATGAAGTTATGCCCTTGTTTGGTTTGATTCTTTTCACACACTCCACTACTCTACTCAAGTCGGTCCACCGGTACAGATGGTACCTGCACCTGAAGTCGGACCCCTCATCTTTTCTCCACGAAACCGGCTCATTCTTTTGATCATTCTGCTACATTTTCTTTGAAACCAAAGATAAATCGATTTTATCTAGCGAAAAGCACAATGTTATGATACTAGCAGGCTGTGGCCCTCTTTCTATTGCAAATAGTATTTGACGCTTCTTATATTTGTTGGTAATGGAAGCTGACACTGCCTGTCTCTACTTGGGTGAAAACGATACATACAGCTGAAAAACAGCTGTAGCTGCTCTTCTGGTATCTTAATCTTCTTAATTTGACAGAAGATTAAAGTAAGGCAGACAAACATTTTTTCTGAGATGAAAGGGCTCAAACAAGAAGCCAAAAAGCTATCATGTGCAATTGCATGTGGGGGACATGGACGCTAAGAAAAAAATACGACAACAAAAGAGAAGAAAACACTGGCATTTGAAGATTCCTCTTTCCCCATTTGTTGGTGTCTGCTCCATTAACTTACACCTTCTTGTTGCCATATAGTCTGTGCCTACAGCTTTTGGCTTTCAGTGCTAACAGCTGAATACTCTTGAATGATCTCTCTATCTGTGTACATACCGATGACTCGACATATAGTCTAGTGGCCAACGCCAATCGATCTGCAGAAAGTTGATACTTTTAGTTCGTGCTTTTCCTTTTCCTCTTTCTCGAGATGGGAATGTGTGACGAAATTGCTGGTGGACCTTTGTGGCAAGAGTTTACTATATTCTGAAGGAACATCATCTAGAGGATCCACCAACGTCTATGATTGATGCAGGAGAAAAAAACATAAAAGATGTCCCAATGACCCATTTATTTTATTGGTGGGCATGTGATGATTTATGAACCAAATTTATTTTATTAGCTCTATACTGTTATGGTGATATATATATGTGTGTGTGTGTAGTTGTATATGATTTGTTGGAGGAGTGGAGTGGAGGGGCCTTCCGAAAGAAGTAGAGTAAATAGAATAATTCGTCCCTGAGATTTGGACTTTGCATCAATTTGGTCCTTTAGTTATTTTTTCTATCAATTGGGTCCTTGGTGTCATCAATCAGTTTGAGGGTTTCAATTAGGTCCCCCACGTATGAGAGTTTACATCAAGTTAGGGTCAGACATCAAAACGGTCCCTCCGTCCATTAATGTTAATGAAAAAGAATGTTTACATCAAATTAGTGGCCATTTAATGGTGTACTTTTGTTCTTTCCCCACGTACTTGTTATTAGCAAGTACAAATATTCTTGCTAATCTGTGGCCATTTGATGGTGTACTTCTGTATTTCGTAGTTTCTATGATGACAGAGAGAGGGGAGATTGGCGATGGTGATGAAGATGAAGAAACGGGAACAGAACTGAACAAATCATCACTTAATCTCAAAAATAAGATGAATTCCATTCATTTCATATAAAATTTTCCATTTATAAATAGAAAAATTACAAAAGGATTAAGCGGAAACAACTATAATTGAGAACAATAACACTAATCATTCAATTCAGGATCATCATCTTCATCACTAGACATCGGGGAGGGTGGATCATCATCAGTATCAAGCATGAAGAAATCAACATTATCATCTTCATCATTAGTAGAGGGGGTGGTACTCTAGCCTAACAGTCGGGCAAGTTCGCGGCGAGAGATATAGTGTTGAAACTTGTCAAAATCATCACCTGAATCATCATCAAAATCATCGCTTGAATCATCGTCAGAATCATCGCTTAAATCATCGTCAAAATCATAGCCAGAATCGTCCTTCGTCTTTTTCCTCTTCCTCTTTTGTCCATCTTCTCCCTTCCTGTTAGATAAAATTTTCAAGTTAAGGCTACAACGTTATGCATCGTGAGGGAGATCTATGTTATTTGTAGGGAAAGAAGCAATCATTATCGGTTTCGGGAGACTCTTATTGTCGTGCATGAATGCCTAGAGCATGCATTAATTAGCAGCTAACTCTTCGTTTCCTGGTGAGGTGCAAAGCATAGTTGGTCAATTGATGGTGATTGACTTCTCGTTTTGGCTTCAGAAACCATCAGTTGGGTCTCATCAACTTCGTTTTGTGGCTTTGTGGCTTTCGAAACCATCAGTTGGGTCGCATAGTCGGCCGCTAATGGATGCATGGAGTGAATTCACCCTAAAATCGCAAAACCACAGAAAGTTATAAAATTTTATTTTCCATTGATGCACAGCTACCACAACTTGATTCCGCAAGTGAGCTTCCTCTTGCTCCTTGCCGCTGCAATTGATCACCTTGGGCAAATTGGATTGTCATGGGAACTCGATCTTGTTGTGCTAAGGAGAAAGAGGCTGTGATTTCGAGGTTTGGGGTCGAGCAGAGGAGATGATGAACATGAGAGAATGCGATTTGGTTTCAGGGGTCGAGCAGAGGAGAGGATGAAGAGGAAGAGGAGGGCTCGCACCCATTTTAAGGACCTATTTGATGTTTATTTGTTTGCCCAGTTGACGGCGAGAGGCAGAGATATGACGGTGAAAATCCAATTTATGTAAACTTCAAGTTAGGGACTAAATTGATACATAAAAGGACGAAACCCATACGTAAAGGACTAAATTGATACATAAATGATTCAATTGAGAGGGAATCTTCAAGTAGAGGACTCAATTGATGTAAAAAACAACTATAGGACCAAATTGATGCAAAGTCCAACTCTCATCTATTTACTCAAAGTAGTACCATGATGAGCTCATTTGACTATGACCCTCACAAAAGAATTCATTCAGTAGGCGGGCAATCCCATCAATGATTCAGATTTAAAATTAGTTGATGATATCAAAATTAGAGAAACAGAAAAATTATCTCTTTCACATGTCTTAAAAACAAGAAATCAAGAAAACCATAAAGACTAA